>NW_006409114.1:0-27345 GCF_000296735.1 Chrysochloris asiatica
TGGGGACTTTAGACACAGGGGGAGAGGGGCTGTGTGCTGACGACCGGGGGGCAGGCTTGTAGTGTATACCCTTTGGTTGGTTGATGATGCATGGAGGGTATTGTAACCATAGCAATGAAATGATATGCAATAGGATGAATGTAAAACTAATGTTCTCTCATTATGTAAACTATCACATAATTCACAGTAAAACATTAAAAAAAACCCACAATAATGACAGTTTTTGACTACTACAAGAATAAGCAAGCTGTTCACCTGGGAGGCATCAAGGCAAGTGGTCGGGTCCCCTCAGAGGAAACCGCCTTCCAAGACTAAGTCTCAAGAAGAATACATGAGCAGGCATGCGGTTTTGCTGGTGAACATGTTGGTCACCAATAAGAGAAAGTGGGGGGGAATACAGCAATGAAGTTGTGAGCTAAGTCTGACTACTTTCAATAGACTCCTGTCAACCCAAGTTAAGACCTGGTTGGCCAGAAGTATGACAAGACTTGGGGACTCCTGGAAAAGAGATAGTGACATGGCCACAGAGGACTAGAGAGGAGAGTAAAGCGTCCAGCTGATAAGAAGATAGGGTATATGCATAAGAACATCCACACTTGCAGATGATCTGGATCTGGCTTCAATGACTGAAGCCACTGGATCTGGCTTCAATGACTGAAGGATCAGAACTCAACTAGAAGAAGAAAGAAGAGGAAAACAAGAGTAATCTGGTACAATTTGATGAACTTGACCTATGCTTATGGATGTAGTAGCTCAAAAGAAGGAATAAATCTTTACAGCGAGGATCACTCCCACCCTCTCAGTACACAGGGTTGACAGGGATGGGCAATTTAGACATTGGCTCAGAAAGCAGGGTCACTATGAGTTGGAACCAACTCCACAGTACTTAACAACAACAACAACCCAAAATGGGGGGCTTACAAAGGCAATAAGTGACTGGCTTACAAGCTTTCAAGAGGGAGCCTAGTTCCAGAGTGTACAGAGGAAGGCAGAATCTCCACTGAGTGGTTTCCAATATGTCGGGATGGGGCTGATGAAAGGAGAGGATAAGACGCTCATGGTTCAATAGTTAATAATTGTTATCAGGACTGACTGTGAGTGTTGCCAATGTAAAGGTAGACATTTTTTAACAAAATGAGGGGAGTGCTTGATTTTGCAGTCCAGAAACGGAGGTCCCTGGGACTATCAAGGAAGAAGAGTGGAGTGTGGGTCCCTACCCAGAGAAGTAGTGATGCCAGAGGTAGAGATGATGATGTGGAGAGATGGAGCATCTGGGGACACTGGACTCAAAGAGGGAGAGGGCCTGTGTGCTGATAGCCAGGGGCAGGCTTGTGGAATATACCCTTTGGTTGTTTGATGATGCATGGAATGGATTGTCATCACTGCAATTAAACGAAATAAGATAAGATGAATGTATGAATGTAAAGCTAATGTTCTCCCATATAAACTATCACATAATTCACAATTAAAAACTTTTTTTTAAAAAGGTACATTTCTCACTTCCTCTAAAACTTTCAAGGCAGTAATTGGTTCCTTCAGAAGTTTTGAGGTTAGGTGTTTAAAGGCACAGTGCTTAAAATAATGGAAGTTAGGCAGGAATAGTAGGGTTAAAAACTGTAAAAAAAAAAAAAAAAAAAAAGTACTAGTATAACCAGGTCTTTAGCTAGAGGACAATGCAGACAAGGCCTTATAACTCTTCAGGGGATATTTGGTAAGTTCACTTTGGGGTCAGGGATATCTGTACTGGGGAAATGCCATTGACTATAGAAGGCTTCTTGTCAGGAATGTTTGGTTTTGTTCTTTAAATGGGTGCTATTGGGAATGCCAGCATAAAAAGAATGCTAGTTTTGATCTTCATAAATAAGTCTCTCACCAGAAGTGGTGCTGGGACATCAGAGTGAATCAAGAACCAGTGGGAGAATAAGAGACTTCTCCACACACATGGGAGAGGTCTGGATTAAAAACTTTCTCACTGGCCTTCCTTCTTTCTTATAATTATGACAGAGTCAGATGGAAAGGAGGCCATCGAGGGCCTGAAGGGCCAAATCACTGGCTCCTGTATCAAGTAGGAAGATTACAGACTTACCCACGTCTTCTCAGTCAATTGTCTCACTAGACCTTCTCAGGCCATTTTAGGCCAAATGAGTTGGGGAGCCATACTTGAAGCAAGTGGCCAGGGTCGGCCATCCCCCAGTTCCTTCATCTCTCAAGGATCATAATCTGCACTCGCAGTTCTAGTGTCCAAGTTTCCTACATTGAAGGCATGGGGGCTTACTCAAAACCCTCAGAGTTGTCTGTTAAGACCTTCTTCTGGGAAGCATGTTGGCCACCATAGCAGCCTCTAATATTTTTGCCTTCCTCTTGTTCTTCCTTCCCTCAGCCACACCTTGATAGTTAAAAACTGTAATTACTGAAGTAAACAGCTCATATGAGTCACTCTGAGGTCCTATGGCTCTTTGCTCAAGTTTGCGCTGAAAATCAGGGGCTGATAGCCTTATACAATGATTGTTCAGAACTGTTCTACCCTCTGGGGATTCTGGGTCTAGGTTGGTATACTTTTGCATTGCATTAATCAGATAGGGTCTAACAGCTACTGGGTTTTCATCTTTCTCTTGGGTTACTTCAGTAACTTTTGAATAATTGACAGGGCTTTGTAATGTCTATTAAACAAGTCTGCTTATACTCTCTCATGGCTCTACCTTCCAGGTTAGATCAATATAGGATGTTCTGGAATTCTTCAGTGAACTTTCCTGGGTTAGTTGAGAAATCCCCTATTTATCTTTACAGGTTTTAAGGTCCCCATAGCAAATAGGACATGAACTTTCATGAAGGTCTCATTACCTCTAAGAACTTTTTGGAGATGGTAAAAGGAGGGCTAAGGAGATTGGGTTAGTGGCTGGGACTGGGGAAAACTGTCATCATCCCTGAAACTTTCCGTTTGGGGGTAAGAGAGAACAGGGACCGCTATACTTAAGACTCTTTTACAGGATATGGCAGTTGGGGTACAGAGGCTTCAACACAACCTATCATAGGGAGGAATGCAGTGGACATTGTTGGTCTGAGGTCCACTGTTAGCCCATTGTGTATATAATTCAGGGTGGTCTCGGAGCAGTATGAAGACCTGTATTTATGGCACCTCAGACCATTTCCCTTGCCTACAGCAGAAAAGGTCTAATTGTAAGATGGTATTAAAATTTAGAGAACCTCCAGCTGGCCAAACTTCTGAATCCCACAAGGAGTACTGTGGCCAGGCTGTGGTGCAAAAGAAAATAAATTTATTTTCCCTCAGCATGTCCAAATGTAGGTTAAGCTTCATCTAGTTCTTAAGGAGCTCTGGCAGTGCGGTGGTTACAAATCGGGCTGCAAACCTAAGGTCAGCTGTAGAAACTACCAGCTGTTCCGCGGGAGAAAGATGAGGCTTTCTGCTCCCATAAAGATTTACAGCCTCGGAAACCCTATATGAGTCGGAACCCACTCCACAGCACATAACCACAACCACCAGTTCTTAAGGAGACAAGCCAAGGGGGAACCCTTTGCCTCTAGCTTAGACGAACCTTGTCCCATGGTATACTGGGGCAAAGGGAAGGTAGAGAAAAGGGTTTGTCAGGAACTTGTCCCAGTGTCTCCGGAAACATTCTCCTACTATTAGCACCGGTTTCGAGGCATCCCTCGGTGCCTAACCGTGTGTGTACCCTGGCTGTGGGGAGACCATTTCATCCCCAGGTACCCGCCGGCTGTGAACAGCCAGTTTGTGGACCCCTCCACATAAAAGCTGTACTTCCGGGAAGCCCACACCAGACTTTCCTCATACCTCAGCTCTTGTATTTATAGTTCTGAGGATAGCATACCACTAAGACTTTTGTGAGGCATAAAACGTTCAAATTATTTCATCACAGTCAATTTCAGAAGGCTAGTAAACATCCTTCCAAATGAACAAAACAACCTCCTCTCTGAGGCCCTTAGTTTGGGGCCCCTCCAACTGGGGTTTGAAAGGGGGATATTCATATTATGGCACCATAAACTCCAGTCACTCCAAATTCTGCTCGAAAAGACTTCTAAAGTGGGAGCCTGAAAAGAAGGCGGGGAACCCCATTCCCTCCTGGGGCCATTCAGGACAACGGTCCAGAGCTTCACTTAAGGCCCACTGCAAGGAATTTGACAAAGGGTGACATAAAAGGTGATGGGCTAAATCCTTCCATGGAATTCCCCTGGATGAAGGCCTTCATACGGGCTTCCTATCCGGGATGATGCAAACTCACAAAACTGACAGGCAAGCTTGTTTTCCCAGAAAAATAGATTCCCAGCCACCAGTAGAGAAAGCGATATTAACGGAGCTTACAGAAAAGGCAAACTTTGAAAGTTACTGCATCCCGCTCTACTTCTCTAACTGGCAGAAGTCAGAAGTATGTTGCTTTTGCCCTCATCTATGATGAGATAATTCGAACATTTTATGCCTCACAGAAGTCTTGGTGGTGGAGAGGGGCACTGGCTTATGTGTCTCAGATTTCGGCCGTGAACAACTGGGCATGGGTAGTCTGGGTTTTGACATGCCCCTGGGAATGCCTGCCTTTCCTCAAGATCCTGGGCACTCAACAGCCATCAAGAGGGAAAGAGTTTTATGACACTACCTAACTCCTACTCTCTTCTTCTGACCCTTATGGGCCTCGTGCGCTTCTCTTGTCTCTATGTTCTGAGGGTTGAACCAGGATATATCTCAGGGTCCCGGACACTCAACGGCCACCAAGAGAAAAGGAAACCTGGATCCTCCCTCTACTCTGACAATCTGAACTCCTGTCTTTGGTCCACCAGCGGACTGATATTCCTAAAGCTAAAGCGGGGGCCAGTCCGAGAATGATAGGAAGATTTAATGAGCCACTGAGACACAGACACAAAACACACAGGATAAATAGAGAAAGTCAGTCCCCAATATTTAACTCACCCGAATGGAGAGGATCCCGGCTGTGCCCTCAGGAAATGTTACCGAACGTCCCACGGAAATTTTCCTGGACTTCTAGTAAGGAGTCGCAGATTTGGGTGAGGTGTCGGGGGATGCAAAACACAAGCAAGGCAACAGGAATGTGAGAAAGCAGATTTAATAGAAAGTGAAAGTACACTCGAGAGACTAGTGAGTCTATCTCTGAAAGCCAGTGAGATAGACTTGGATCATGGCTGTATAGGGGTATTTATGTCCACCTCTGACATTCTTGTAGTTCATAGACTTTTCTTCTTTTTGTCTCCTTATTTAGTTATCTGCTCCTACCCATGATTATTGGAAGTTACCAGTGGGTGGAGGTGAGGGATGGAGGGTCCGCTCCTCCTTTCTAACATCCCTGTTCTATCACCTCTATGACTAAGGAGCTCTGGTAGCGTAGTGGTTATGAATCAGTCGGCGGCCTGCTAACCTCAAGGTCAGCAGTTCGAAACGACTAGATATCCTGCGGGGAAAAGATGAGAATTTCTGCTCCCGTAAAGATTTACAGCCTCAGAAATCCTATACAGGGTTACTTTGAGTCAAAACCACCATCGCTACCACTCCTATGAATAAACATGATGTAATTAACCATTTAAAATCGTTTAAAACCCAGCAAACTCTCTGCTTGGGGAATAGGAGTTTAAGTGTTGCTTTAAACCTTCTCTGTCATCACTTGCAATGTTCTTTCCTATAATAAATCATTGTTGTTTTTGTTTTGTGCCATGGAGTCGGTTCCGACTCATAGCGACCCTGTACAGGGTTTCCAAGGCTGGAAATCTTTATGGGAGCAGAAAGCCTCATCTTTCTCCCGTGGAACAGCTGGTAGTTTCAAACTGCTGACCCTAAAGTTAGCAGCCCGATTCGTAACCACTACGCTACCAGAGCTCCTTAATAATAATAAAAAACCATTGCTTGTGTGGAAATTCTGCCTCACCGACTATTCTTAATCCGTTCAGGCAAGAGCCCTCTCAGAGCCGAGGTGCAATTAGCTCTCCCACTAACAGAATGGATTTTAAGTTTTTAATCACTTTTGAGTTATAAAAAGGTCAGACTGAACACAGAGACACAGTGGGAAGAAGCCATATGAAGACAAACATAACAATACACCTACAAGACTAGGAATCCAAGGATTACCTGCTACTAGAAGCTGACATTACAAATAAAAGGCCTCTTCCTAGAGTCACACCCTGAATTTAGACTTCTGGCATCCTGAACTATGAGAAAATAAATTTCTGTTTTCTAAAACCACCCACTTGTGATGATGTTACTTTGTTACAGCAACAGTAAGAAACTAAAGCAAAGACAAGGGTGTTGAATAAGTGTGTTTACCAGTATTTATTCTTCAAATGTGCATCTGGGTGGGAAGTCATTTAGGAGAGAGGGATACTACTAGCATCCTCATTTTAGGTATTGAACAACGTTATTTGGCAGAAGCCATCCTGAGAATGGCTTACGCCATCCTGCCAAGGAGCAGAACTGTGAGAAGCCTTATGCATGAAAAGTTCATTGTTTAGCAGAGCTACAATGAATGACTCCTTGGATAGCGAGCTACAAGGGATGACTCATGCAGGGGACCCGTGGTTTCTAGCTTTTCCTTGGATTAATAGTTTATTTCTGATTTTCCTATAGAAGTTTTAGAAAATCTTGCATAATCATTAGATACTTCAAACAAACCTCATGTTATTAATAGTTGCCTTTCACATTAACATTAACTTTCACACCATATTCAATCTTATGTAATTATAAAAATTGTTTTTTACATTAACAATAAGTTTTAACATTAGAAATAACCACACTAGCTAAAGGTTTAGCAATTCAAGAATTACAATTAAAATTGTAAGAAACATTCCAGGTGGTTTTAGTCAAAGACATTAAGGCTTTTAGAAAGTAGCTTAAGAGACAGTCAAGGGCAGTGAGAGCTTGGGAACAGAGGTAGGAGTTTAATTAGAAGTTTTGGGAAATTGTTAGCATGAGAGAATTACTGCTTTGTTCTTAACTATGAAACTTTAGGGTACTTTTATGTTCTTGTTTTTATTGTTTAATCAATTATATGTATGATCAGTTATATTTAAAAATTATGTTTTTGATTGTAAGCTGTAACTAATGAATCTACAGAAAGTAATAGTTGTTGGTAACGTTAGAAATTAAGATGTAGAACTTTGTTTAAAACTAAACCAGACATTTTAGGGAGGATTAGAAAGAAACAGTCTCTCACAGAAGGCAGACGTTATCATGTAACTAAGGAGTAACTAAGGAGAATAGAGACAAAGGAATGTTTGGTGACCTTGTGTTCCTCTTGTACCATTGATGTAACAATATAATATTTGATTGATTTGTAACTGCTTCTACGTAACTATTATGAGATCATTGTATATTCTAAATGGGATATAAGAAGCAACAATTTTGAAATAAAGAAAGAAGGCAGGGAAGGCAGCAGAGAGTCATCAGAGAGAGCCATTACCATCATCTGCCTGAGACTCAAAATGACCCATTGACTCTTTGAGTTTTTTTATTTTAATTTTATTTATTTTATTCGCCGACTCCACATCCTCCTATCGAGACTCATCTAATAATTGTGTCAAGGCTGGTCCCCGCCAGTTATTTGTGTTTATTTGGTTCCAGTTTTTTATTTTGAAAAATTTCAAACCTATGAAAAGTTTAAAAATGATACAATAAACAGTACTATATCCTTTACTGTTATATATCCTTCCTGTTAATATTTTGTCTCTTTTTGTGCAGTCTATTTTTCTTGAAGCTATTTCTGTATATTCTCTATGTTTTCTTCTTGATAGTTTTACCTTCAACATTTAAATCAATATCTACCTGGCACAGGTTTTTGTATACACTATTGTATAGATCTGGTAGTGTAGTGGTTACGAATCAGGCTGCGAACCACAAGGTCAGCAGTTCGAAACTACCAGCTGTTCCACGGGAGAAAGATGAGGCTTTCTGCTCCCATAAAGATTTCCAGCCTTAGAAACACTGTACAGGGTCGCTATGAGCCAGAATCGACACCACGTTGTGTTATTTTTCTTTTTAGTTCCATTAGTTCTGTTGTGATTTTGCCCATATAATTGTATATGAATGTTATTTGTGTCTTCCCTTTTGTTAGTTTTGCCAGTGGCTTGTTAATTTTACTAATCCTTTCAAAGAACCATCTTCTTGTCTTTTTTTATTATTATTATTTCTATTGTTTTCCTGATTCATTTATTGTCTGCTCTATTCTTTATTATTTCTTTTCTTCTGGTGATTGTAGTCTCACTTTGCTGAGCTTTTTCTAATTGTTTGAGGTGTTGTGACTTTTGTTCTTTCTTCATTTTGGGTGTGTGTATTTATTTGGGTATATGTATGTATACAAATTGTCTTCTAAGTATGACAGCAACAGTCCATAGTACTTTCAATATTCTTCACTAGCACCATGATTCAAATGCATCAATTCTTCTCCAGTCTTCCTTATTCATATGAGGCGATTGAAATTATGATGACTTGAGTCAGGTGCACCTTTGTTTATTAAAAGTTAAAAGAGGTCTTTTGCAACAGAATTGCCCAACGCAATACGTCATTATTTCCTTGACTATTTCTCAATTGACTTTTGATTGTGGACCCAGTTTCTTATATTAGATAATCCATTGCTAAAGTTAGGCCTGACAGCATTAATCCTGTATGTTCTAAAATTTTCATGGTTTTTGTTTGTACATTTAGCTCCATAATCCATTTTGAATTTGTTTTTTGAGTTTAATTTTTCTGAAGGTAGAAATATCATTTTCCAAGAACCATTTTTGAAGAAACTTATTGAAACTCATTGAATGGACTTTAGACTCTTGTCAAATATCTATTTACCATAGATGTGTGACTTTACTCCTGAACTCTCAATTCTATTCCACTAGTCTATGTGTCTATTGTTATACCAATATACCAGTATCAGGCCGTTTTGATTACTATAGCTGTATAATATATTTTAGAACTAGAAGATGTGAGTCCTCCTACTCTGTTCTCCTTGGACATTGTTTTAGATATTTGTGGCTTCTTGCCATTTCATACAGAGTTGAGAATTGGTATTTCTATTTCTGTACAGAATATTGCTTAAATTATAATAGGAATTATAGTAAATCTATAGCTCACTTAGGTAGCATTGGCATTTTAACAATATTAATTCTTTCAATCATTGAACATGGAGCAATCTTTCCATTTTCACAAGTCTTTTTTTTTTTCTTCTTCTCATATTCAATTTGTTGTTGTTGTTATGTGCCGTGGAGTCGGTTCCGACTCATAGCGACCCTGCACAGGGTTTCCGAGGCTGTTAATCTTTACGGGAGCAGAATGCCTCATCTTTCTCCCGCGGAACCGCTGGTAGTTTCGAACTGCTGACCTTGCGGTTCACAGCCCGATTCGTAACCACTACGCTACCAGAATGCAGCTTTTTTTTTTTTTTTTTAAAACTGGTTACAAAACCTAAGCCCATATATAAAATTAGGAACATATTTAGAAGCTTCTTTTGAAAGACCATTGTAATTTTTTAAATGTAATTTTAAACACTATTTTGAAAACTTAAAAGTGTGGCAATATATTTTGCTGTTGTTAGGTACTATGAAGTTGGTACTGCTTCATAGTGACCCTATGTACAACAGAATGAAACACTGCCAAAATCCTGCACCAATCACACAATTGTTGCTGCATTTGAGCTCATTCCTGCTGCCACTGTGTCAATCCATATCTTCTCCGACCCTCCATTTTACCAAACGTGATATCTTTCTCCAGGGGGAATGGTCCTTCCTGACAATATGTATGAATGATGAGGCACAAAGTCTGGTCATCCTGGCTTCCAAGGAACATTCTGGCTGTACTTCTTCCAAGAAAGATTTGTTTGTTCTTTTGACAATCCATGGTACTTGTAATATTCTCCTCCAACACCACATCTCAAATGCATTAATTCTTCTATGTTCTTCCTTATTCACTGTCCAACTTTTACATGCATATGAGGCTACTGAAAATACCATAGCTTGTTTCAGGCACACCTTAGTCCTCAAACTAACTTCTTTGCTCTTCAACACTTAAAAGAGGTCCTGTGCAGCAGACCTCTTGATTTCTTCTCTACTGCTTCCATGAGTGTTGATGGCTGATCCCAGAAAAGTGAAGTCTTTGACAACTTCAATCTTTTCTCCATTTATCGTGCTGCTATTTACCGTTCCAGTGGTGAAGTTTTTTGTTGTTGTTGTTTTGTTTTGTTTTACATTGAGGTGCAATCCAAACCAAAGGCTGTGATCTTCGATCTTTACCAGTACATATTTTAAGTCTTCATCGCTTTCAGCAAGCAAGGTTGCATCATCTGCATATCACAGGTTGTTAATGAGACTTCCTCTAATCTTGTTGTCCTGTGTTTCTTCATACAGTCCACCTTCCCAAAATATTTGCTCACCATACAGACTGAATATATATTGTGAAAGAATTCAACCCTGGTGCACACCTTTTCAAATTGTAAACCATTCAGTGTTCCCTTGTTCTGTTCTAACAACTGCCTCTTTGTCTATGTACAGGTTCCTCATGAGCACAATTAAGTGTTCTGGAATACCCATTATCCATAATGCTGTCCATAGCATGTCATGATCCACACAATCAAAAGCCTTTGCATAGTCAATAAAGCACAGTTAAACATCTTTCTGGTATTCTCTTCTTTCAGCTAAGATCCATCTGACATCAGCAGTGATATCCCTCATTCCACATCCTCTTCTGAACCTGGCTTGAACTCTGGAAGCTCTCTGTCAATGTATGGTTGCTGCTATTTTTAAATTATCTTTAGCAAAATTTTGCTTCCATAATATATTAATGCTATTACCAGATGATTTCAGCATTCTTTTGGATCACCTCTCTTTGGAATGGGCACAAATATAGATCTCTTCCAATCAGTTGTCCACATAATTCACTTCCAAATTCCTATCATAGGTGAGTGAGTGCCTCCAGTGCTGCATCAGTTTGTTGAAAGATTTTGATTTGTATTCTGTCGATTCCTGGTGCTTTGTTCTTTGCCAATGCTTTCCATGCATCTTGGACATCTTCCTTCTATATTATCAGATCTTGATCATATGGTCTCTTCAAATGATTGATCATCAAGCATCTCTTTATGGTAGAGTGAGACTCTGTGCATTCCTTCCATCTTCTTTAATGCTTTCTGCATCATTCAATATTTTACCCCTAAAATCCTTCTATAGTGCAGGTCGAAGCTTGGATTCTTTTCTTCAGTTTCTTCAACTTGAGGCATGCTGACTGTGTTTTTTCCTTTTGGTTTTCTAACTCCAGGCTTTTGCACATTTCATTATATAATACTTAACTTTGTCTTCTTGAGCTGTCTTTAAAATTTTTTATTCAGCTCTTTCACCTCCTCATTTCTTCCATATGCTTTATCATCGCTATGCTAGAAAGCAAGTTTCAAAGTCTCTTCTGACATCCATTTTGGTCTTTTCCTTCGTTCTTGTATTCTTAATGACCTTTTGCTTTCTTCCTGTATGATGTTCTTGATGTCATCCCACAACTCCTCTGGTCTTTGGCCTTTAGTGTCTAATGCATCAAATCACTTCTTGTGATGATCACTACATTCAGATAGAATATATTCAAGGTCATATTTTGACTCTTCTGAATTTTTAAATATTTTTTTCAGTCTGAACTTACAATGAGGACTGGGTGGTCTTTTCCACAGTCTGCCCCTGGCCTTGTTTTTGCTGATGATATGGATCTTTTCCACCGTATCTTTCCACAGATGTAGTCAATTGGATTTCTTTGTATTCTATTTGGTGAGGTCCATATGTATAGTCATCTGTTATGTTGTTTAAAAAAGGTATTTGCAATGAATAAATCATTGGTCTTGAAAAATTCTATCATTTGATCTCCAGCATCATTTCTATAACCAAGGCCATATTTTCTAACTACTGATCCTTCCTCTTAGTTTCCAACTTAAGCATTCCAATCTCCAATAATTATCAATACATCTTGACTGCATGTTTGATCAATTTCAGACTGAAGAAGTTGGTAGAATTCTTCAATTTCATCATACCTGACTTTAGTGATTGGTGTGTAACTTTGAATAATAGTTGCATTAACTGGCCTTCCTTGTAGGCATATGGTTATTATCCTATGACAGTGTTGTACTTTAAGACAGATCTTGTTATGTTCTTTTTGATGATGAATGTGATGCCATTTTGCTTCAATTTGTTATTCCCAGCATAGTAAACCATGTGATTGCCAGATTCAAAAGGGCCAATGCCTGTCCATTTCAGCTCACTAATGGCTAGACTATTGATGCTTATGCTTTTTACCTTATTTTTCACAATTTCTGATTTTCCTAGATTCATACTGTGTACATGTACATTTCATGTTCTGATTATCAATAGATGTTTACAGCTGTTTCTCTTCATTTTGAGTTGTTCCCCATCAGCAAATGAAGGTCCCAAAGACTTTCCTTCATTTACATCATCATGGTCAACTCCTCTTTGAGGAGGCAGCTCTTCTCCTGTCACATTTTGAGTGCCTTTCAACCCGAGGGGCTTATCTTACAGCACTATATCTGACACTATATTGTCAGCACTATATCTGACACTATATTGTCAGCACTATATCTGACAATATTCTGGTGCTCTTCATCATGTTTCAATATTCAATATTCTGGTTCTGACAGTATTCCGCTGTTATTCATAAGGTTTTCAGTGACTAAATATTTGGAAGTAGTCTGTCTCTCCTTCTTCCTAATCAGCTTAAACCTCTACACTGTGGGTGACACTTCTGGTATGTAATATACCCATGGCATAACTTCTAGAATTATAGCAACACACAAGCCACCACAGTGTGGCAAACTGATATATGAGTCATGGAAAATATACTTAGTTTCCTTATATCTAAGAAATGGTATAATTCCAATTCAAAACCTGATAAGGTCACAACAAATTGAATCAAGCAGTGCATACAGAGGCATGAATTACTTGATGCTAATATCCATTTACTTAGAACACAAGAATAAATATGAATCATCAGAGTAGAGGCCTGATTTTAATCTCAATGTGTGCAAAATTTAAAAGATAACTGTCAGTAAACAGTTGGGGGAGTTGAAGGGAAGGAAAGGAGGTGGTAAATTTGTATGGGCCAACCTCCGAACCTAGGGTGGCCAATTTGAACTTTCTAAGGAGGCTGTGAAGGCAAAAGGCCAGTAGGTGGTGGAACAAACTGCCTATTGGTAGAGAAAACCTTTGACTTTCAGTCTCTGCCCCTCAGCCCCTGAGTAGGCTGCTTTGTTTTGTTTTGTTTGTTTGTTTGTTTGTTTGTTTGTTTGTTTTTGGAGGGGGGAGTGGTTTTTTGTTTTATTTTGTCTTTTTTGTTGTTTTATTTCTTGAGTTTCCTTCTTATTGCATCACACAGTAGAAGACAGCAATTGTGACCATATTATCAAGCCATAAATATGCTCTCTAGAATCCAACTAATTGCACAAGAGCTATCTTACTCTTATGTGCATAGCACCAGCTGCTTGGTACATAGCACCAGCTGCTATGCACCAGAGCAGCATTTACAACCAACATCTACTAAAACCATTCTGAATTGAATTGTATGGACAGTGAACAGAGAAAATCATATTCTAATCACACCCAGCAGAAGTAATTGCTGAGTGCCTAAGAATACACTGATATACAATCATCAACTTAATACAAATACAACACAAAAATGCCTAAAAAGCAACAGGAAATATCTGCTCACACACAGAAACAAGCCAGAGTGGCTCAAACAAGCAACAAGAGGAAGAGCTAGAAAATTCGTTTGAGGAAGAAAAGTCATTGGAACTACCTGAAAAATAATTCAGGAAAATGATATGGAGATACATCCAAATGCTCCACAGAAAGTTGAGGAAAATGAGGAAGAAGACAGAAAAGTACTACAGGAATATACAAACAAAATATATATAGCTTAGGAGACAGTACCAAACCTGCAATCAATAGTACAGATGATCAATACTAAAATTTCAGAAGAGGTCAATATACAGAAAAGGACAAAGGAGTAGAATTGAACCAATGAAATCCAGAATTAGCAAGCCTGAAGATAAAAATCTCTCAATACTAGTCACATAGAAGAACAATCACAGAAAATAATTTAAAAATCTTAAGAAAATCTAAGATTCATGTGGGAAAACACGAAGAGGAATAACCTATGGGTAATTGGAATTCCAGAAGAAAAAGAGACAAACTCCAGAAAATACAGTCAAAGAGCTTCTGGAAGAATATTTCCCTAACAATATGAGAAAGGAGAAGCTAAGCATTCAAGGAGATGTGTGAACCCCAGGCAGGATGGACGTGCCTGAAAATCACCAAAACATATCATAATCAAAATCAAAGATAAGAAAGAATCCTGAAAGCAGACAGAGAAAAACAAAATTTTATCTATAAAGGAAAACCAGTATGGTTAAGCTCTGATTTCTCAGCAGAAACATGCAGAAAAGAAGGCAATGGGAAAACATATAAAAACTCTGAAAGAAAAAAAAAAAAACCTGCAAACCACAAATTGCATACCCAGTAGAGCTGTCCATCAAATATGATGGCGAAATTATAACATTTCAGGATAAACAAAAATTAAAGGTCTTTGTAAAAACAAAGCCAGAGCTCCAAAATATAGTAAAAGTAGTTCTTTGGGTGGAGAACCATCAAGAGCAGACAACAAGCAGAAATTGACATACAAGGCAACATCACCTAGAACACAGTCCAGATATGGAAGAGTTCAGAGTGGAACAAAACTACAAGACTGAAAATAGGGGATCTGGGATCCATGATCCAGACAACTACAAAGCAAGGAAAGGAAAAGCATAGTTACAGAGTTCCTGGTGGTAAGGATATCAGTTAGATTTCAGGATAAAAAGATTGTTTTAAAATAGGGAAGAAATTAATAAAGCACAATAAAATACAGGGAAACCTCAAAGAAACTTAATACATTTTCACATCAAATCAAGAAAAGGAAAATCCAATATTTTGAAAACATTAAAACTATGAAGAAATTGACAAGAAAAATGAATTCAGCACAGGAAAGCCTGCAGAAGAAAGAAATCAGTAGTGCCACAAAAAACAAACAAACAACAAAACCCCAACAAAACAACAACAATTAAAGCATACCTAGAGATAATTACACTAAATATCAGTGGTTATACTAATTTCTGATAAAATAAACTTTAAGGTACAAACCAGAAAAAGAGACAAAGAAGGACATTATCTCATGATTGAAGGGTCAATTGAACATGACGTGATAACCATAATAAATATCTATGCTTCCTAAAAAAGCCTCAAAATACATTAAACAAATTCTAATAGAATTAAAGAAGGAAATAGACAACTTTATAATAATATTGGGAGATTTTAATACACCACTTTCAAAAAAAGGACAGAATAACCAGAAAGAAACTCAACAAAGACACAAACAAGATAACACAATCGATCAACTTGACCTCATAGATTTGTATAGAGCATTCAACCCAACAACAGGATGACACACATTATTTTCCAGTGCACATGGGGCATTCTCAGAACAGACCATATGTAGGGCCACAAAGCAAGTCTCAATAAATTGAAAATGTCTAGGACTACTTTGGAAAGTTCTCTGTCTTGCCCTGAATCTTGCATCTGGCTCATTATGTCTGACCTCCAGTTTGTAGGACTTTCAGTCCATAACCTGACCTTATTTACTAGTTCCGGCACAGCCTCATGCATCAACAACCTGTTGTTTAACCTGCTGATTTGAATTCCTCAGCTTCTGAGACTACATAGATGAGATTCCTTCAATAAGGTTCCTGAATTATGGTTTTGGTATTGCCAATCCCCATAAATGTGCATCATTTTCTATGACAGTTGTGAGTTTTGTGATATATTGCTGCATGTTACAGAACCCTAGGACATGTGGGAGGGGAAGAGTAGTGTTTGATATCAAAGAATATGGAGTGGTATAACACATTGGACAAGCTTGGCAGCAGGGATATCTTTGCACTCCAAATCACAGGGACCACCCTTATGCTGATATTTCTAAAAGAAATTATTCATGTAGCTACCATCAGCATAACCCATTTTCAAAACTTTTTCATCATTTCAAACAGAAACTCTGTACACCTTCAACAATAATGTCCCATTTCCATTACCCTTCACATTTTGGTAATCTGTTATCTACTTTCTGTCCCAGTGAATTTATTTATTTTAGATATTTAATATCAGTAGGAAATGCCATAGAGTATTTTTATCGTTCATCTGTCAGTTTGTCATACAGTGGTGGCTTGTGTATTGCTGTGATACTTGAAGCCATGCCACATCTATTTGAAATATAGTGGACAAGTTTCACCTGAGCATCCAGAATAAGCCAGAATAGGAAGAAGGAGAGGTGAACTACTTCTTAATGGTTACCCACTGAAAACCTTATCAATAGTAGCAGAACAAGGTCGGATATAGTGCTGGAAGATGAGCTCCTCAGTTTGGAAGTCTCTTAAAACCTTTAAAATGAAAAAAGCTGCCTCCTCACAATAGAGTTAATACAGATGTAGTCAAATGTTCAGGACCTTCATTTGCTAACATGGCACAACTCGAAATGAGAAGAAATAGCTACAAAGGTTCATTAATAATTGGAATGTGGCATGTATGGAAGTATAACTCTAGGAAAATTGGAAATTGTCAAAAATTAAATGAAACACATAAAGTTCACTATCCTGGGCATTAGTGAGCTTAAGAGGATTGATATTGGCCACTTTGAATCTAACAATAATATGGTTTACTATACTGAAGATGACAAATTGAAGAGGAATGGCATCACATTCATTTTCAAAAATAGCATTTCAAGCTCTTTTTCGTGGTGCCACAGAGGCTGTCAGCTGCTTCACCATGAAGCTGAATATCTCTTTCCAGCCCTGGCTGCCAGAAATTCATTGAAGTGAATGATCAATGCAAGCTTCAAACCTTTTATGAGAAATGAATGGCCACAGAAGTTTCTGCTGACTCACGGGTGACTAGTGGAAAGGTTATGTTGTCCGCATTAATGGTGGGAACGACAAGCAAGAGTTTACCATGAAGCAGGGTGTCTTGACTCATGGCCGTGTCTGCCTGCTTCTGAGTAAGGGGCATTCCTGTTATAGACCAAGGAGAACTGGAGAAAGAAAGTGCAAATCTGTCCATGGTTGCATCGTGGGTGCCAATTTGAGTGTTCTCAACTTGGCTATTGTAAAAAAAGGATAGAAAAATATCCCAGGACTGACAGATACAATTGTGCCTCATTGCCTGGGGCCCAAGAGAGTTAAAAGAATCTGCAAACTTTTCAATCTCTCTAAAGAATATGATGTCCGCCAGTATGTTGTGAGAAAGCCACTGAACAAAGAAGACAAGAAACCCATGGCCAAAACACCCAAGATTCAGCACTTTGTTACTCCACATGTCCTGCATCACAAACGTCGGTATATTGCTCTGAAGAAACAGCACACTAAGAAAATTAAGAAGGAGGCTGTAGAATATGCTAAGCTTTTGGCCAACAGGATGAAGGAGGCCAAAGGAAAACGTCAGGAACAGATTGTCAAGAGACGGAGGCTGTCCTCCCTGAGAGCTTCTACATCCAAATCTGAGTCCAGTAAAAAATAAAAGAGATTGCTATGTGTGACAAATAAATACACTCATATTTTAAAAATTGTAATAAAATAGCATTTCAAGATCTATCTTGCAGTACAATGCTGTCTTTGGTAAGATATATTCCCATGCCTAAAAGGAACACTAGATACCATTATTATTCCAATTTACACACCAACCACTAAAGCTAGTGATGAGTGGTTACGAACTGGGCTGCAAACCACAAAGTCAGAGGCTTGAAACTGCCAGCTGTTCTGCAGGAGAAAGATGAGGCTTTCTGCTCCCATAAAGATTTACAGCCTCAGAAAGCCTGTACAGGGTCGCTATTAGTTGGAACCGACTCCATGGCACATAAAACAACAGCAACCGCCAAATTTTTCAGTCTGAAATTGATCAAACATACAATCAAGATGTATTGATAATGATTGATGATGGACTGTGAAAGTTGGAAACATAAATGAAGAATCCAGAATTCGAAAATTACAGCCTTGGTGATAGAAACAATGCTGGAGATCACATGATAGAATTTTACAAGATTTATTCATGGCAAATACCTCTTTTTGACAACATGAAATGTGACTATAGACACCTCACCAGATAGAATATACAGGAATCAAATTAACTACACCTGTCGGTAAAGATGATGGAGAAACTCATTATCATCAGGTAAAACCAGGCCAGGGCAAACTGAAACAGACCACCAATGGCTCATATGCAAGTTCAGGCTGAAGCTGAATAAAATTAAAACAACTCCACAAGGGCCAAAATATAACCTTGAATATGACCTGCCTGAATTTAGAAACCATTTCAAGAACAAATTTAATGCATTAGACACTAATGACAGAAGACCAGAAGAGTTGTGGGATGACATCAAGAACATCATACAGGAAGAAAGTACAAAGTTCATTAAAAAGATGGGGGGATCATTGCAATGAAATGATGGTATAAAGCTGATGTCCTCCCATGTAAACTATCACTCAGTTCACACACACACAAAAGCATGTTAATGCATGGAGGATACTGTAATCATTGCAATGAAAGGATGAGTGTAAAACCAATGTTCTATCATGTAAACTATCACTCAATTCACAATAAAAACTTTTAAAAAAAAGATGAGGGGAGAAAAAAACACCGAAGTGGATTTCATAAAATATTGGAACTTGTTCTTGAGCTAACTGAATGTAAGAAATGATGCAGTAAAAGAGTTGAACAGAAAATTTAAAAGGGCTGCTTGAGAAGACAAAGTTAAATATTATAATGAAATGTGCAAATAACTGGAATTAGAAAACCAAAAGGGAAGAACACACTCAGCATTTCTCAAGCTGAAAGAACTGAAAAAATTCAAGCCTCAGCTTGCAATATAGAAGTATTCTATGGAGTCCTGGTGTAGTGTGGTAGGATAAGCACAGAGCTGCAAGGTCGGTTTGAACCATAAGGTTGGCAGTTAAAATTCACTCTATACAGGGTTGCTTTGAGTTGGATTCAACTCAATGGCTCCTGACAACAACATGAGCAAAATAATGAATTATGCTGGAAACATGAAAAGGAGATGGAAGGAATATATTAAGTCATTGTACCAAAATGAATTGGGCGATGTTCAATCATTTCAAGAGGTATGATATGATCAAGAATTGATAGTATTTAAGAAAGAATCCCAAGCACTGAGGACATTGGCAAAATCTGTCAACCAACTGATGCAGCCCTAGAGGCGCTCACTTGTGTATGTCAGACCAGCTCAACCAATTGGAAGAGGTACATATTTATGCTCATTCCAAAGAAAGGTGACCCAATGGAGTGCAAAAATCATTGAACAATATTACTGATATAATAAGCAATAAAATTGTGCTGAAGATAACTCAAAAATGGTTTTAGTAGTACATTAACAGGGAGCTTCCAGAAATACAAGCCAGATTCAGAAGAGGACATCAGACGGATCCAGACAAAAGTATTTACTTGTGCTTTATTGACTAGATAAAAGCACTTGACCTACACACCAAGAGACAGTTAAAACAAACAAACAAAAACAGAACAAATGGGATATTAAATGTTTTAAGTCCAGGAAAGGTGTGCATTGGGGTTTATTCTTTCACCATATTTATTCAATCTGTATGCTGAGCAAATAATCCAAGAAACTGGATTTGAAGAAGAATGTGGCATCAGGATTGGAGGAAGACTCATTAATAACCTATGATATGTAGATTATACAACTTTGTTTGCTGAAAGTGAAAGTGAAGAGGACCTGAAATACTTACTGATGAAGATCAAAGAATACAGCCTTCATTATGAGTTGTACCTCAATGTAAAGAAAACAAACATCCTCACCACTTTACCAGTAAATAATATGATAAACAGAGAAAATATTGGAGTTGTTAAAGACTTCAATTTGCTTGGATCTGCAATCAAAATGCTTATGAAAGCAGTAGTCAAGTAATCAAATGACTGTTGCATTAGGCTAATCAGCTGCAAAAGACCTCTTTAAATTGTTAAAGAACAAACATATCAGTTAGAGGGGTAAGGTGTTCCTGACTCTCACATAGTATTTTCAATTCGTTCAGCTGTGTGTGAAAGTTGGGAAATGAATAAGGAAGATCATAGAAGAATGGATGCATTTGAGCTATGGTGTTGGAGAAGAATATAAAAAATACCATGGACTGCCAGTGGTGGTGGTGATGTGCCGTGGAGTCACTTCTGACCCATAGTGACCCTGCATAGGGTTTCTGAGTCTTTAAATCTTTATGGGTGCAGTAAGCCTTATCTTTTTCCCATGGAATAGCTAGTAGTTTTGAACTGCTGACCTCGAGGTTAGCAGCCTAACTCATAACCACTACGCTAACAGAGCTCCTTATGAACTGCCATAAGAAGAAACAAATCTGTTTTGGACAAAGTGCAATCAGAATGCTCCTTAGAAATCAGTATGGCCAGACTTCTCATACTTTGGACATGTTATGAGGACATAGTTTGGACATGCTCAGGTCTCTCATACTTTGGACATGCTATGAGGCAGGCACAGTCCTTG
Source organism: Chrysochloris asiatica (assembly GCF_000296735.1). Lineage (NCBI taxonomy): Eukaryota > Metazoa > Chordata > Mammalia > Afrosoricida > Chrysochloridae > Chrysochloris > Chrysochloris asiatica. Next base: position 20,597 of record NW_006409114.1, read on the forward strand.
GAGAAGGACAGGTTAAATGTAGGGTCATCAAAAAAGAGGAAGACTACCAAAGAACTCTGGTAGTGTTGTTGTTGTTGTTAAGTGCCATAGAGTCGGTCCCGACCCATAGCGATCCTCTAGAGAGTTTCCAAGGAGTGACTGGTGAGCTTGAACCACCAACCTTGCAATTCAAACTGACTGTGCAGTCTAGCGCATTAACCCACAGCACCACACCAGGACTCCAGTAGTGTAGTGGTTAGGAATTGGGCTGCGAACCTTAAGGTCAGCAGTTTGAAAATACCAGCTGTTCCATGGGAGAACGATGAGACTTTCTGCTCCTGAAAAGATTTACAGCCTCAGAAACCCTGTACAGGATTGCTATGAGTCGGAACTGACTCCACTGCATATAACAACAATAACAACATAAATAGAGTTGGCCTGCGCCTACTTGGCCCTGCTACCACCTGGAGCTCAGAGGCACATAACCACCACCACCACCAAAGAGATGGATTAACATTGTGGCAGCAGCAACTGGCTCAAATGTAACAGCTGTGAGGATGGCACAGAACTAAGCAGTGTTCTGTTCTGCATATGGTCTACTATCAGTCAGAACCGACTCAATAGCACCTACCAACAATAACAAAAATTTTCAGATATTTGTAGTTGAATGCTATATGAGAATTCATATTGTTTATTAATTATTTAAAGTCCAATTTCCCCCCTGTATACTCTAAAATAAGATTATGTGTTGCATAAGTATTTAGAAAAAGAAAGTGAAATCTTTCAACCAAATGATAGGTCCTTCAGGTTTCACTACTAATCCCTGCTCCAATAGCTCCATGAAGCTTGATATCATAATTATTATTCCCCTTCCTTGCTGAGAACTCTTTGCTAAGAATCATTAAGGTTGCTCTTCCCTTCCTGCCACTTACTTTTGTGACAATTGTGGGGAGGGTGAAAGTCTTTCATTGTATTTGGGTATAAAATAAATCCTACAATATCTGTGTATTAAGGACCTAAAGTGATCTGGTTTCCGTTTCTACCAAAAAGCCAACTGAGTTTAACTACTAGGTCCTCCATGCAAGATCAAGTCTGGAGTGATGATACTCATTGCTGAAAAGTCTGTCTGGACTCACAGCAGCCCTAAAGGACAGTGCAAAACTACCTTATAAGGTTTCAAAGACTACATTTTTACAGAAGCAGGTTTCCACATCATTCTCCCTTAGAGCCACTGGTGGGTGGATTCAAACTACTGACCTTTTGGTTACCAGACTAGCACTCAACTATCCAGCAATCTGGGATCCTTGAAGTGAACTAAAAACAAAACAACAACAAAAAAAAACTATGCACTGCAGAAGAGCTTTGAACTAGTTTTTTGTTTTGAACTAGTGTAATGTGGGGATGTAGCAGGACACCCTCCTTGCCTTACAAAATCAAGTTAACTCACTAGGTGAAGCAGTACTCCAAAACCAAAGCAGTTTAGACTTCACTGCGGAGAAAGGAGCTCTGGTAGCGTAGTGGTTGCAAATTGGGCTGTGAACCTTAAGGTCAACAATTCAAAACTACCAGATTTTCAGCAGAGAAATATAAGGCTTTCTGCTCCCATAAAGATTTACAGCCTCGGAAACCCTGTACAGGATCGCTATGAATTGGAACCGATTCCACGGCACATAACAACAACAACGAATGTGGGGAATGGCTTTGGTGAGTGACAGGAAGTAGCAGTTTGTAAATCAATGGAGGAAGAAAAAAATAGGAATGAAGCAGGTGAGTTCTGTTCCTGCTGTTGCCTTGGGGAAGAAACATTATGGGATATGGAGACTAGAAGTAGAATTGCTAAATAACACAAGTCCCAGAAGAGAAAATAAAAATGGAGACTGAATTTCTATACACCATCATTGAGAAATCTGAAAGGGAAATTAGGGAAACACTTCTATTCAAACCAGCATTTAAAGTAATAAAAATATCTAGGAATAAATCTAACTAAGGGCATGAAGGAGTCCTGGTATGGCACTGTGGGTTAATGTGCCAGACGGCAAAGCCGTTTGAACTGCAAGGTCGGCGGTTCAAGCTCACCAGCTGCTCCTGGGAAACCCTTTACAGGGTTGCTATGGGTTGGAACCAACTCGGGCACTTAACAACAACAACAAGGGCATAAATAAAGAGCTCTGGTAGTGCAGTGGTTACAAATTGAGCTGTGAACCGCAAGGTCAGCAGTTCAAAACTACCAGCGGTTCCATAGGAGAAAGATGAGGCGTTCTGCTCCGGTAAAGATTTACAGCCTTGGAAACCTGTGCAGGGTCACTATGAGTCAGAACAAACTCCACGGTACTTAACAACAAGGGCATGAATGAAATCTTTAAAAAAAAATACTGCTGAAAAAAATTAAGGATGTGCAGCATAGTGGTTACGAATGCAGCTGCTAATCTCACAGTCAGCAGTTCGAAACTACCAGCTGTTCTGGAGAAAAATGAGGCTTTCTGCTCCCGTAAAAGATTTACAGCCTTGGAAACCCTGTACAGGGTCTCTATGAGTCGGAACCGACTCCACCGCACATAACAACAACAACATAGAGTTGGCCTGCGTCTACTTGGCGCTGCTACCACCTGGAGCTCGGAGGTGTCACTGAACGTGCTTGCCTCTCCTCCCTTAACACTTCCCCTCCTTTCACCATACCACCTACCCTACTCCCTGCATGCCCCACACCTCCGAACCTCTACACCCACACTCTCTGCCTCGAGACTCCTCGCCACCGCAGCTGCAGGAGTAGCAACTGCCTGGGCCACACACAGACAGGGCTGAAAATCCAGGCTTGGACAACTACTGCATCAGGAGTTTCAAGAACAAGGTCTGCCATATGGAAACAATGCGAAGATATAGAAATGAAGTGACAGTCAAACTATGGGGAAAAAAAAAAGTGATGAATACTTATTTAAAAAGAGAAATGTTCTTCAAGAACAAAGTCTAGGAGATTCAGATGTTGATTCTGATTTTAAAACACAAAATATAACACTGGAATCTATATTGCAGAATGCCACAAGTGGCAACCTAGTGATCCAGCTGTCTTTCTTGAATGCTGTCCAGGTTTCAAGAAAGCTATTAGCCAGTGACAGAAACCCACCAATTGATAACCTAATAAAATCTGGAATTTTACCAATTCTGGACTCCTGGTGTGAAATTGTAGGATCAGCACTGTACTTCAAACCACAAGGCCAGCAGCTCAAACCCACTAGTTGCTCCTTGGAAACTCTATACAGGGTGGCTATGGTCAGAACTGACTCCAAGGCATGTAACAACAATAAACATTTCTTGTCAAATGTCTAGAAAGGGATGATAATCCTTCTTTACAGTTTGAAGCTGCTTGAGCTCTAACAGCATCAGGAACATTTGCACAGACCCCAGCTGTTGTACAGTATAAGGCAGTACCTCTTTTTCTGGTACTTAATCATTCACCACATCAAATGTTTGTGAGAAAGCAGTATTGGCTTTGGGAAACATTTTAGGTAATGATCCTCAAGGTAGAGATTGTGCTATATCCCTGGGAGTTGTCAAACATCAGCTATCTTTTACCAATCACTCCATTCCCATCACCTTCCTTAGGAAAGTCACATTCATAAGGAATAAGGATCCTCTACCGCCTATGGAAATAGAAGATTTTACTGGCATTATATGTCCTCATGTACCCTACTGACTTAAACATTCTTCCAGATACTGTTTGGGCTCTGTCATATCTGACATTCAGAGGTAATGAACAGATGCAGATGGTTATAGATTTGGGGTTGTGCCATTTCTTGTGCCCCCTCTGAGCCACCAAGAAGTAAAAGTTCAAACAGCAGCACTCAGTGTGGTTGGCAACATAGTGACTGGAACTGAGGAGCAGACTCAGGTAGTTCTCAACTGTGATGTTCTGTCACACTTTCCAAATCTCTTATTGCACCCAAAAGAGAAGACAAATAAGGCAGTAGTTTGGATCATTTCCAGCATAACAGCAGGCAACCAGCAATAGGTTCAAGCTATAATAGATGCTGTATTAATCCCTATGATTATTCATCAGCTTGCAAAAGGAGATTTTGGAACACAAAAAGAAGTTGTTTGGGCAATTAGCAACTTAACAGTAAGTGGGAGAAAGATCAGGTTGAGTACTTTGTACAATAGAATATCATGCCACCATTCTGTAATTTGCTGCCTATGAAAGATACTCAAGTTGTTTAGGTGGTTCTAGATGGCCTAAAAAAAAATTCTAATAATGGCTGGTGATGAAACAAGATGAAATAATAGAAGAATGTGAAGTTTGGGGAGAAAGGAAGCTCTATAGCAACATAAAAGTGAGACATTTATAAATTAGCACTTGAAATAATATATGAGTATTTCTCTGGTGATGTAGAACCTAGCCTCATTCCTGAAGCAACACAAGGAGGTACTTACAATTTTGACCCAATAGGCAATCTTCAAACAAAATAATTCAATTTTTAAGTGTAATTGAGTGCAGCGTCCTTCCCACATTCAATATGAAGCACCACCAAATGACTATCAAATGACATAAACAAAAATAAAGGCTCCAGGTAAGAAACAAGATGGCGGATAGGGTAGAAGAGCAGTGAGGAGCTCTGTCAGCAACCACAGAATACCAGAGCAAGCAGTTTCAGAGGATGGTCCCAAAACTCTGAACCACATATAAAGGAATATTTAGAAAGTTTGAAGGCTTACAGCCAGTGGAATTTGTAGCAGAAGCAAGAAATCCAGTGCTTTCTAAACCAAGGTGCTCAACTGCTCCCATAGCAGTCATCTTGGGTGAAATGGAACAGGGAAAGGAACTGAGCAGCCATGGACTGACTACTGACAGAACCATGGAGAAAAGGTGTGGACATTCTTTTCCTTTTTTGTATCTGTTCATTAGTCTCTCACTGTGCACCTCCATTCTGGTGACTAGAGGTGGGGCGCCTGCATGAGTGGTCACCCTACCACACCCCCAGAGGGTTCTAATACACATGTGCACAGAGCTCCTAAAAATTTAAAGGAATAGTACCACTTAAAACCAAATGGCAGTGCAAAATGGCCACAGCTAGCCCTGAACTGTTTATCACTAGAAAAAAGGCCTGAACGGGGGTTGTGGAGTGGGACAGGTAGACTGAAAGGGAAACAGGTGGAAAATTAAATCCTGAGTTATGTCATAATGACTAACAGTAGCATCTTGAAATTTCTCAGGCAACCTTGAAGGCAAGAAACCAAAAGAAGACATTAAAATCATACTCATATTAGGCTACACATTTTTTTTTTCTTTTCTCTTCTCTATTTTCTTCAATTATAGAATATAGCATCCAATCTGTCTTTTTTGGTTGTTGCTGTTTTGTTTTTTGGTCCCCTCTTTACCTTTAGGGGGCTCTTTCTCTCCCTACATTACCCAAGAAGAGACAGCAATTGCTATCATATAGTCAAGCTACAATCATACCCTATAAAATCCCACAATCCAGACAAGAACCAATACCAGCTGCTATACACCAGGTAGGCAGCTAACATCTGTGACAGTTACTCTGAGTTGAGTAATAAGAAGAGTGAAAAGGGAAGCCCATTTCCTGATCACGTCAACCTGGAAGCAATCAGAAAGCATTAAAATTTACCAAAACACTCATCAAAGTATTAAGCCCAAGAAACAGAATCAGATGACCATATCAGCACATGTTCAGAAACAAGATAAAGTGACTGAGTCAAATGTGTGGGAGGTAGACCTACATTCCATACTAGAAGGAGGGAGACTTTGGAAATGTCTAAGATAGAATTTTGAAAAAAATGATTATAAAATGTATCAAAATCCTTTACAATGAAGTGGAGAAAAATAAGGAAGAAGTCAAGAAAAAACTACAGAAACAACTAAATAAGATAGATACAGCATTGGAAACAGTTCAAAACCTACAGAAAGATGTCCAAATGATTAATAGTCGAATATCAGAAATGGACAATACACTGAAAGGGCCAAGGAGTAGAACTAAAAAGATGGAAGCCAGAACTAGTGAGCAGGAAGACAAATCTTTCAATACTACTAAGATAGAAGAGCAAGCAGAAAAAAGATTTTTAAAAATCTGAACAAGTTCTAAGATTCATGTTGGACAATATGAAGAGGAATAACTTAAAAATTATCAGCATTTCAGAACAGGAAGAATCATACAAGTCTACAGAGGAGATAGTTGAGGAGCTTCTGGAAGAAAATTTCCCTAACATCCTGAAAAGTGAAACAATATGCATTCAAGAAGTTCAGTGAACCCCAGGAAGGATAGTCTCTAAAAGAAAATCACCAAGACATATAATAATCAAGCTCTCCAAAATCAAAGATAAGGACAGAACCCTGAAAGCAGCTAGGGAAAAGAGAAATGTTACACATAAAGGAAAGCAAATCAGATTAAGCTCGGATCTCTCAATAGAAACCATGCAGGCAAGAAGGCAATGGAGAGACATTTATAAAATTCTGAAAGAAAAACTGCCAACCAAGAATCCTCTACCCAGCAAAGCTGTCAATCATATATGATGGTATAATCAAAACATTCCAGGATAAAGAGAAGCTAAGGGAGTTGCCAAAGCCAACCCTGCACTTCAAAACATCCTAAAGGGAATTCTGTGGACTGAGAACCAATAAGAGCAGACAACAACCACAGATTGACATACGTGGCAGCACCTCCCAGAATTCAATCAACAAATGGAAGATTCAAGAACAGACCAAATTCAGAGGATCTGAGAGGTCAGTCTATGATCAAAACAATTACAATGTGAAATAAGGT
>NW_006409114.1:42876-48369 GCF_000296735.1 Chrysochloris asiatica
AGAAAGAGTCCCCACTGAATAGATTTTAGCTTGTCTAGATGGGTCTGGTTTAAAAAGATGGGGATAAGATTCTTATGATTCAATAGTGAGTAATCGTTATCATGACTAATTGAGACTGTCACAATTGTAAAGGTAGAAGTTTTGTAACAAAAACGGGTCAATAGTTAATCTTTCAGTCCAGAAGCAAAGGACCCAAGGACCATCATGGGAGAAGAGCACAAGTGGAATGGGATACCTTATCCAGAGAAGCAACGGCAGCAGAGATGGAGACAGAGATGGGGACACGGAGAGAGGGAGCAGCTGAGGACTCTAGATTCATGGGAGGAGAGGGACTAAGTGCTGGCGACAAGGAGGCAGACTTACAGAATGTGCCCTTTGGTGGTGTAAATTATTATATATGCCTGAGTGTTTAAAAGAAAAGAACAAAAGTGAATAGAGAAAAATACTGTAATCTGATGATACATGGAGGGGATTACAATCATTGTAATGAAACAAGGTGTATGATTTGTTGAATATAAAACTGATAATCTGCCCTGTAAACTTTCAGTCAATTCACAATAAAAGCTTAAAAAAAAAAGAATAGACAAGAGTAAATGGGGGAAAAAAAGGTTCCAAAACACATGTATCCCTTTGTTTTAATGATTCTAAAGCAAACAGTATCTCAGTTACTTTGCAGTTGCCAAACATCACTCTCATATGAGCTGTAAATACATACGCATGATTTCCTAAATGTTTTAGAAATCTCCTTAACAATCTCAACTACCTTGTTTTTTCCCTGTCCCTGGTGCTGCACGCTGACAACTACAGGCTACAGTTAAGAATATTCCATAGTGATGGTGTGTTAGTTGCCCACTAATACTCTGGTAGCGTAGTGGTTACGAATCGGGCTGGGAACCTCAGGGTCAGCAGTTGGAAACTACCAGCTGTTCCATGGGAGAAAGATGAGGCGTTCTGCTACCGTAAAGATTTATAGCCTCGGAAATCCTGTATAGGGTCTCTATGAGTCAGAATCGACTCCACAGCATATAACAACAACAACAACAAAATACTCCTTTGGAAAATGATGCACTGTGGATCAAGACACTTTCGTGTGATGCTGGAAAACTTTAAAGGATAACAATGTATTTGAGCCTCCAACTTCATCCTCCACTAACATATTTTCATATTCTTTATGCATAAGAATAGATTCGAAAGTACATTTTCATTGGTGGAACTGACACATCAAATAAGTAATTTAAAGGAAAAAGAAATTTGATTACTGATTAAATAGATAAGTTTTAAAAGACAATAACAACTCTACTTCCATCTATCAGCAATTGATGCGTTTATTATCTGCCTCAGAAGTCAGGGTTGAAGGAAGAACTTTATGTGGATGGTAATGCTTTTGCCATTATACCTCATTTCTGAAAACAGCAAGCTCTGACTACCCACTTCAGCCTATGAATTCCTGCAGTTTTGAAATAATCAACGGTATTTTGCCTAAACTGCAACTTGTTATGGACTTGAACTTCTATTTAAGTTGAAAAGCAAGAGTCCCTAACTATCAGAGGAAAAAAAGAGATCTAAAATACTCATTGTTGTTGTTGTTAAGTGCCATCGAGTTGATTCTGACCCATAACAACCCTGTATGGGGTTTCCAAGGAGCAGTTGGTGAGCTTGAACCACCGACCTTGCAGTTCAAGTGGCTTTGCAGTCTGTCGCATTAACCCACATCTCCATACCAGGACTCTAAAAATATACATTTTTAAAATACCCATGTTTAAAAAAAACAAACAAAACTAGTTTTCATCTTACAGAAGTTAATACTTTCGTTTAAAATTAATAATTGGATATAGTTGATTTATGTTGGGTTTAAATTATGGAGTCTTCCAGTTTACTGTAGTTTAGTATTAAACTGTTTTTTACTTAGTAACCAGTGCTTTTGATACCGTGGTTGGTAACAAACCACCAAGAAATGTCATAAAACTTCATTTTTATTGAGCATTGGAAATTGTCATTCAGATCTTACTCTAAAAAAGCATATTCATTTATTAAAACATTTAGGCAAGGATCTGCATAAAGGAATAGTTTGCAGCATTTTTGTTTTGGTTTGGTTTGGTTTTTAAAACATAAACCTGATTTGCAGTAGTCTTTAAATAATTATGTAATATCCTATTACTCTGGAAAGTCACTGCTTTGGGAAAAACTGTCTGACCCACTTAATTAATGAATAAATATAGATTGGAAAATTTTACAATGAAATAATTTGTGCTACCACAAAAATTATTTTGTTCCTACTGTTTGTTGCTGTTGGTAAGTGCCATCAAGTTTATTCCGACTCATAATGACCCTGCATAGGCTTTCTGGGGAGTGGCAGATGGGTTTGATCCACCAGCCTTGTGGTTCAATCTAACCTTGCCATCCAGTGTTTATCCTACAGCACCTACTTTGTATAATTTCCCATTGCATTGATGTGAAGGGAAATAAAATCTAAACGAATTTAGTTTCTGAAGGAGGATTTATTAACCATGATGAAAATGAGACTGATTCACAAAGGGCCATCAGAGCTTTGTGAACTAGCTTATGTTTTTTCACTGCTATACAATATACAGTGGGTGTGTGTTCATATCTGCCAGGGTGAAGCCACTTTGTGTGTTTTGTCTTGTATCTAAAGTGAATGCAAGTGTGTGTTTAAACTGCAAGATTTTTACTTATTAAAGAATCTGTTTTCATATAGTGGTTTGGTCTCTGATTATCTATTGTTGTTAAGAAATTTAGAATCAATTTCTCTTTAAGGTGGCTCAGATTTTCAACTCTTGTGCACATAAAATTGAGTTGAAGTTCATTGTGCCTTTTTTTTCTTTCTTTTCCTCTTCTTCTTTTTTTTTTTTTTTTGATGTATGCATACAAACAAAAAATACATATTCATTTAAATATTCAAATGGCACATTTTACAAGCCAGCTTCCTGCACACAGGCACACCGCCTTTCTCAGTCCATGAGCCTAGAGCCCACGGCTGCTCTATCTCTCCATGCCACCTCCTCTGCCACTGTCTCTGCTGTCGCTGCTTATCTAAGTAGAGATCTCATGCTCCACTCATACTCTTCCTTCTTGATGGTCCTGGGATCCTCTGCTCCTGTAATGAAAGATTAACTACTACCCCCTTTTAGTTATACATCATCTACAATTATAGTTGTGACAATCACAATTAATCCTGCTAACATTTAATCATAATTGAATCATAAAATCGTACCACCATCCTCTTTTACCAGATCCATTTGGAAAAGAGGAAAACTATTCATTAGGGATTCTGCCTTACCCGCCCCCCACCTCATTCTGAAACTAAGCACACTCATGAAAGCTTGTAAGCCAGCTACTTTGTGCCTGTATAGCCCTCAATTTTAATAAACAATGTCTAAATTATTTATTAAATTAATTGTTCCCTATCAACCCAGTGCACCAAAAAAATAACCTTGATCCTTGATATGAAAAATCCTTCTATTTAGGTTGGAATTTGGAGCAACTGCATCCATAAGCAAAGGTTCAGTTCATCAAACCGTAGCAATTTAGGCTTGCTCACATATCAAGCATCTTTGTCTTCATCTGGTAGAGTTCTGTTCAATTACCCATTCATGCTAGGTCAAATGGGTACAAGCTGCAAGTTTGGGAGGTCACCCGTGCCTCCCTGCAATTCAGACCAGCTAGCAACTTCACTCTCAGTTCTATACTCTAATGGCTAGGTCAGTGCCCATGGGCTCAAGAGTTCACACATCTCCCTAAACTTCAAACTAGTCAGTCCTTCCTCTTTTCTCTCTCATCTCAAAGTCAACAGGTGCCAATGGAATATCAACAAACTTAGCCCATATCTTCATTGCCACATTTCCCCCACTTCCACTCACAAGTAGATCAGGGTAGTCACCAGTGATCATACCAGACTGCTCATGGTTCCCTTTGAGTTTCAGTCTTGGGAGGGGGTTTTCCCTCATGGGCTGAATTTTTTTGCCTTGATACCTCCAAGGCAAACAACTTGCTTGATATCCTAACAGGCAAAAGGTCTACTTTTTTTTTCCTGCTGACCTTTCTTCCAATAAGAATCTTCCCTTCTCCCAGCTGTTCTCCACAAAGGGTTATATTTCCCTTGGCAAATTAGAATTCTCCTTTTAGTTAATCCAATCAGTTATAGACTGAAGATGGGCTTACAAGCATTCTGTAATCATAATTCCCAATATTCATTTCTATCACACTTAAAAGTCTACTTTACAATAGTAGGCAGGGGAAACAAATATTCACAAGACAGTCAAGCATCTAAATATTTTTTCCCTTCCTTTAACATTCAGACTCTGTCTTAATCCCTGTATCACAGAACACTGTTGCTCCAAGGTTGTGCCTAAATCACTATTTACCACTATCCCATTTAGCCCATGCATACCTTCCTAAGTCTTCCCCTATCTTCATTGTTAATCAGCCACCTTTCCTTTTCTTGTGTATTGCCCTCCCCTTTCTTGTATATTGTCCCCATCACTGGAGCTAGCATATGTCTAATCTGTGATTTACTCTCCCCTCCTAGCCACCCCTGGTAACCAACAAAGACTGTTTCTTTTAGTACAGAAATATTTTCTTAAGCTTTTACAATAATTGTCTCATGCAATATTTGTCCCTTTGTGATTTACTAGTTTCACTCAGCATAATGTTCATCCATTTTATGAGGTGTTTTGCACATTCATGGTTATTCTTCAAGGTAGCATAGTATTCCATTGTGTGTATATACCAAAATTTGTTTATCCAAATGATAGGCATTTAGGCTGTCTCCATCTTTTTGTTATTGTGAATAGTACTGTGAGGAACATTGGTATGCATATATCTACTTGTGTCCTGCCTCATATTTCTTGTGGATATATAACAAATAGAGGAATTGCTGGGTTAAGATATTTCTGTTTCCAACTTTCTGACAAAATGTCATATCATTTTCCAGGTGGTGAAACTATTTTAAATCCCACCAGCAATGCCCTGGTGTGGCACTGTAGGACAAGTACTCGACCACTTGAACCACAAGGTCAGTTGCTCCTCAGAAACCCTATAAAGGGTCGCTATGGGTCAGAACCAACTTGACAGCACGTAATAACAACAATAGCCATTTAGAAGGATCCCAGACTCTCCACACCCTCTTCGGCATTAGTTGTTTTCTGTGATTTTGAACTTCGCTGTTTATGCTGATGTGAGATGATTATCTCATTATTGTTTTGATTTGCATCTCTCTAATGGCTAGTGGTTACATAGTTAGTGGTTATGAATTAGGCTGCGAACCTCAGGGTCAGCAGTTTGAAACTACCAGCACTTCCACGGGAGAAAGATGAGGCTTTCTGCTCCCATAAAGATTTATAGCCTCAGAAACCCTATACAGGGTCACTATGAGTCAGAACCGACTCCACAGCACATAACAACAATGGCTAGTGAGAGTCTTGGTGTGGCACTGTGGGTTAATGCACTATACTGAAAGGTCACTTTGAACTGCAA
>NW_006409114.1:49350-56812 GCF_000296735.1 Chrysochloris asiatica
CAGCCCAATTCATAACCACTATGCTACCAGAGCTCGCTTGTTTATCCAAGGTCTCTTTCCTTTTCATATAAAGTTTGTAATTGTGTTTTCCACTGCTTTAAAGAATGTTGTTGAAATTTGGATTGGGATTGTGTCATACCTGTAGATTTATTTTGGTAGTATTGACATTTTCACAATATTAAGTCTTCCTATCCATGAGCATGATATAGTCTTCCATTTTTGTAAATCTCTTTTGGCTTTTTGTTGTGGTGTTTTGTAATTTTCTTTGTAAAGGTCTTTTGCTTCTTTGATTAGATTTATTCTTCAGGATTTAATCCTTTGCATGGCTATTGTAGATAGTATTGTTTTCCTACTTTCCTTTCAGAGCTGCCTTTATTAGTATAGAGAAATCCAACTAATTTTTGTATATTGATCTTATTCCCTGCCACTTTGCTGAATCTTCAAATGAGTTCAAATAACTTTTTTGTTGAATTTCTGGGATTTTCTATATATAGGACCATATCATCTGCAAATACATCTTTTTATTGCCAATTTGGATGCCTTTAATTCCCTTTCTTGACTTATAGCTCTGGATAAAACTTCCAACACAATATTGAATAGGAGTGGTGATAAAGGGCATCCTTGTCTCATTCCTGTTCACAAAGGGAATGCTTTCAGTTTCTCTCCATCGAGAGTGATGTTGGCTGTTTGTTCTGTATATATGCTCTTAATTATATTTAGGCATTCCCCATCAATTCCTACTTTTCTGAGTGTTTTTATCACAAATAAGTGTTGTATTTTGTCAAATGCTTTTTTCTGCATCATCCAACAGCATCATGTGGTTTTTTTCTTAAAAAAAAAAAAAAATTATATTATGGATTACATTGATTAATTTTCTAATATTGAACCATCCTTGCCTCCCTGATATGAATCCCACTTGGTCATGATGTATATATATTTCTTATATGTTGTTGAATTTTATTGGCTAGAATTTTGTTGAAAATTTTTGCAACTATGTTCTTTAGGTACATTGGTCTATAGTTTTCTTTTTTATGGATGCTCTTTCCTCGTTTTGGCATGAGGATTATGCTTGTTTCATAAAATGTATTAGGAAGTATTACATCCTTTTCTAGATTCTGTAATATTTTGAGTAAATTTGGTGTCAGCTCTTTTCTGAATGTTTGGTAGAATTCACCAACAAAGCCATCTGAGTCAGGACTTTTTTTTTTTTTTTGCCGTGAGGTTTTTTAATGGCCTGATCAATTCTTCTTTGGTTATATATCTATTCAAGTTTTCTACTTCACTCTGTTATTTTAGGTAGGTCATGTTTGTCTAAAAATGTATATACTGCCTCTAGATTTTCAAATTTGTTGGAGTACAACTCTTCATAGTATTCTGTTATTATCTTTTTATTTCCATTGGTAATATGGTGACATCACCCTAATGATTGTTATACATGTTAATTGTGTCTCTCTTTTCTTTAGTTAGATTCACCAATGGTTGGTAGATTTTATTAAGCCTTTCAAATAAACAGCTTCTTGTCTTGTTGATTCTTTCTATTGTTTTACTGTTTTCTATTTCATTGATGTCTGCTCTAATATTTATTATTTCTTTTTCTTCTGGCAGGCTTACTTTGCTGGTCTTTTTCTAACTATTGGATATGTTGTGTTAATGTGCTGATTTTTGTCCTTTCATCTTTTTGGATGTATGCATTAATTGCTACATATTGTCCTCTCAGCAATACTTTTGCTGTGTCCAAGAGGTTTGGTATGCTGTGTTTTCATTCTCATTTGTTTCTAGGAATTTTTAAATTTCATTTTTTATTTATTCTACTACTCAGTATCTTCCAAGCAGGGTTGTTATAAAGTTTCCATGTATTTGACTATACTTCCTTGATGTTCCTCTTGCTGATTTCTAATTTTATAGCATTGTGAATTGAAAAGATGCTTTGTAGTATTTTGATGTTTTAAATTTTATTGAGACTTATTTTGTGACCTAACACATGATCTGTTCTGTAGAATGTTCCATGTGCACTGGAAAAGAATGTGTATCGTGCTATTTTTGGGTTGAATGCTCTGTACAAATATAGGAGGTCAATTTGTTTGATTGTGTTGTTTAGTTCTTCTGTGTCTTTGTTGAGTTTCTTTCTGGTTGTTCGAAAGTGGCGTATTAAAATCTCCCACTATTATTGTAGACTTGCTATTTCTTTCTTCAGTTCTATTAGGGTTTGGTTTATGTGTTTTGAGGCTCTTTCATTGGCAGCATGGATATTTATTATGGTTATGTCCTTTTGTTCAATTGACCCTTTAATCATGAGATAATATCATTTTGTTTCTTTTATTGGTTTAACCTTAAAGTTTTATCAGTGATTAATATTGCCACTGCTGCTCAATTTTTTATTGCAATTAGCTTGATATGTTTTTTCCGTCCTTTAATTTTTCATCTATTTTTGTGTTTGTAGGTAAGATGTGTCTCTTGTACACAGCATATTGTTGGATAATGTTTTCTTATCCATTCTGTTACTACCTCTTGTCTGGTGCATTTAAACCATTGACATTCAGTGATAATTGTAGATGTGTTGTTGTTAAGTGCCATCAAGTCGATTCCGACCCATAACGACCCTGTATAGAGTATCCAAGGAGCAACTGGTGAGCTTGAACCACTGACCTTGCAGTTCAAACAGGTTTGCAGTATGGCACACTAACCCACAGCGCCACACCAGGACTTGGATTAATTGCTGTTATTTTGTTTTGTTTTCTGTTTTTGTGGTGCTGATGGTTTCTTTCTTCTGCAGGCTTTTCTGTGCTGAGTTCATTTTTCTTGAGCTTTTTCTTGTCAATATCTGATAGCTTTAATGTTTTCAAAATCTTCTTGGATTTTACTTTTCTTGATTTGATGCAAAGATGCATAAGTTTCTTTGAGGTTACCCTGCACTTTATTAAATTTCTTCTCTATTTTAAAATAGTCTGTTTCATCCTGAAATCTACCTGACATCCTCAACCAACTGGTACTCTGTAACTATGCTTTCCCTCCCTTCACATTTTAGTTGTCCTGATCATAAACTGACATCCAAGAGCGCCTATTTTTAATCTTGTAGTTCTGTTCTGCTCTGGAGTCTTCCATATCTGGACTGAATTCCAGATTATATTGCCAGATATGTCAGTCTCTGTTTGCTGACTGCTCTTGTTGGTTCTCCATCCAAAGAGCTCTTTTAATATATTTCAGAGATTTGGCTTTGCTTTTTCAGTCCTTTAGTTTCTGTTTATCCTAAAATGTTCTAATTTCACTGTCATATATGATGAACAGCTCTGCTGGGTATATGATTTGTAGTTGGCTGGGTTTTTTCCTTTCTTTCTTTCAGAGTTTTGTATATATCTTCCCATTGACTTCTTGCTTGCATGGTTTCTTCTGAGAAACCAGAGTTTACTCTTATTGGTTTTCTTTTGTAGAAAACATTTTGTTTTTCTCTACCTGTTTTCAGGAATCTTTCCTTATCTTTAATTTTGCAGAGTTTGATTATGATATGTCATGGTGATTTTATTTTTGGATCAATCCTACCTGGGGCTCATTCATCTTTTTTAATGCTTACCCTCTCATTTTCATGATGTAATGGAAAGTTTCTTCCAGTAGCTCTTTGACTATATTTTATGTGGTTTTCTTTGTCTCTTCCTGTTCTGGAATTCAAATCACCCATAGGTTATTCTTCTTCATCTTTTCCCACATGAATCTTAGGCTTTCTTCAGATTATTTCATTCTTTTTGCTGATTGTTCTTCTATGTTACTAACTAGCATTGAAATATTAATCTTCAAGCATGTTAATTCTGGCTTCCATTGATTCAATTCTACTCCTTTGCCCTTTCAGTGTATTGTCTATTTCTTAACTTCTTGTATTGATCATTGGATCTGTTTCAGGTTTTTTATTGTATTCAATGCTGTATCTATTTTGTGTGATTGCTCTTGTAACATTTTTCTGAATTCTTCCTTGTTTTCCTTGATCTTTCTATAGAATATCTGGATTTACCTCAATAACATTCTCCTGAATTCATTTTCAGGTAGTTCCAGTGTTTCTTCTTCTTTGAAAGCAATTTCTAGCTCTTTCTGTTGCTTTTTCGTTTGAGCTACTCTGTCTTGTTTCTGCAAGTGAGCAGAAAATTTCTGCTGCTTTTTAAGCATCGTAGTGTTATATTATTTGTATTAAGTTGATGAACGTATGTTGGTGTATTCTTGGTCGTGGAGGTTATGTGCCATGGAGTTGGTTCCAACTCATAGCGACCCTGTACAGAGTTTCCGAGGCTGTAAATCTTTATGGGAGCAGAAAGCTTCATCTTTCTCCCACAGAACAGCTGGTAGTTTCAAACTGATGACCTTGTAGTTCACAGCTATCAGAGCTCCTTTGGTGCATTCTTTGGCCCTAACCATTTGCCTCCCAGTAGGTGTGATCAGGAGATAAGCTTCTCTTTTCATACAGTTCAATTCAGAGTGGTTTTAGCAGATATTGTTGTAGATGCGGCTCTGATGTATAGCAGCTAGTATTGGCTTTTGCCTAATTGGTGAGTTTTAGAGGGTGCATCTGTTACTTGGCTGTATGACCGCAGTCATTCTTATTTTTCTCCACTGATGTCAGGTAGGTGTTTGCAACTCAAGTATGTTGTCTTATCTCTAAAGTTGTTTACAAACTTTCAAGATGGCTGTGGCAGGTTCTGTTGTCACTTCAGTTTTTGCCCCATCTGTTCAATTCTGTCTCCCAGTAAGCACTTGATCCACTTTTCTATCCATTTTTTTGGTGTACAGAGTTCTAGGACCATCCTTTGTATCTCTCTTCTCTGGTTTTCCATATCCTTGCTGAAGAGAGCCATACAGCCTTTCCTCCAAGTCTGCCATCTTTGTCCGGTGCTACAGGAAACTGCTCCTAGAAGTATGACTCTAAAGTGGAAGACTTGAAAGAAATGGGACAGTTTTTATATATCAACCAGTTGCTGTTCTAAGTTAGTGCAAATGGTTAAGTGATTGGTACTAAGAGGTTGCCTGTTTGAATTTAATTAGAGGTGCCTCTGAAGAAAGGCCTGATGATCTTTTTTTTTTTTTTTTAAGGTTTTTATTGTGAATTGCGTGATAGTTTACATGGGACGACATCAGTTTTACATTCATCCTATCGTTGCAATAATTACAATTCCCTCCATGCATCATTATTCAACAGCATTTGCTTCCATTCCTTCTTTTTTTTTTGTACACTGAAGCACTCTGGAATATATAACCATTCAAACAACCAAAAGGTATACTCTGTAAGCATGCCCTTCAGCTGCCAGCATGCAGTCCCTCTCCCTCTCTGGGTCTAAAGTCCCCAGCTGCTCCATCTCAACACATCATCATCTCTGCCTCCATCTCTGGTATTGCTGCTTCATTGGATAGGGTCCCGCACTCAGCACTTCTCCCTTGATGGTCTCAGGGTCCTCCATTTCTGTACTGTAAGATCAATCACTCTCCTCCTTTTGTTACAAAATGTCTACCTTTACATTTGCAACATTGATAATCAGTCCTGATAGCAATTATTCACTATTGAACCACAAGAGTCTTATCTCCGTCTCCTTTCACCAGCCTCATCGACACAGGTTGGAAACTACTAAGTGGAGAGTCCATCTTCCCCTGCACCCTCTGAACACTTAGCTCCCTCTTGAAAGCTTGTAAGCCAGTCACTTTGTGCCTTTGTAGGCCCCCCACTTTGGGAATCCAATGTCTAAGTTGCTCATTCCTGTCAACCCTATGTGCAGAGGGGGTAAGAATGATCCTTGCTATTAAGATTTGTTTCCTCTTTTGAGCTACTACATCCATAAGTATAGGTCAAGTTCATCAAATTATAGCAGATTACACTTTTTTCCCTCTTATTTCCTCCTCTAGTCGGGTTCTGTTCATCCAGCCATTGAAGCTAGGTCAAATGGGTACATCTGCAAGTATGGGTGTTCTCGTGCATCACTCCTCACTTCATATCAGCTGGACACTTCACTCTTTGCTCTAGTTCTTTGTGGCTATGTCCCTGTCCCTGGGCTCAGGAATCCCCAGATCTCTCTATACTGCTGGCCAACAAGGTCTCAATCCAGGTTGACAGGAGCCTATTGACATGATTAGACTTAGCTCATAACTTCATTGCATCTTTCGCCCCACTCCTCCCTTATTGGTAGACCACCATGGTCACCAGCAAGATTACATGCCTGTTCATGTATTACCTTTGAGTTTCAGTCTTGGAGGGCTTTCCCTGAGGGGACTTGAATGTGTGCCTTGTTGGTTTCTTGCTTGTTCTTGTAGTGGTCAATCAGACAGCCATTATTGCTTTTGATTTTTCCTGCTGATTTTCCTTTCAAGAAGTATCTTCTGTTCTTCTAGGCATTCCAGGGTGGTCTGCTTGTGTTTTCAGGTGGAAATTTCCCATCTCAGAAGATTCTGGGTGAGGATCAGGGCTCTACCTATGGTATTATGCAATGTAAAGACTTTGCAGGAAGCCTCTTTTGCTGGGAAAAGTCTAGCCCCATTTTAGGTATTCCAATCAGTTATAGGCTGAAGATGGACATACAAGCTTTCTAAGGTGATGATTCTGGCTATTCCTTTATCTAGCTGTCAAGTGTCTATTTTACAATAGGAGGTAAGGGAAACCAAGATTCAAAAGACAGACAAGCACCTTAACATTACTTCTCCTCTTTTACCCATTCAAACCATGTCTCCACTCCTGTTTCCCAGAGCCCTGCTGTTCCAAGGTTGAGCATACATCATTATTTACCTCTGTCCCACTTATCCCATGCACACCTGCCTAAATGTTCTCCCTTCTGCCTTGTTCTTCCATTCCCCTCCCCCGGACTCAAACTACCCTGTGTCTATTCCCTACCCTGTGCTCCGCCTTCCCCTTCCTCCTCTCGTCCCACCCTCTAACCCCAGTAACCAACAAATAATTTTCCCCCCATTTAGTGTGGGTACTTTTTCTTAATCTTTTACAATAATGGTCCTATGCAGTATTTCTCCTTTTGTGACTAACTAATTTCACTCAAAGGAGCTCTGGTAACGTAATGGTTATGAATCGGACTGTTAATCTCAGGATTAGTAGTTCGAAACTATCAGATCTTCCATGGGAGAAAGATGAGGCTTTCTGATCTTGTAAAGATTTACAGCCTCAGAAATTCTGTGCAGGGTTGTTATGAGTCAGAACCAACCCCACAGAACACCACCACCACCACCAATTTCACTCAGCATAATGTCCTCAAAGTTCATCCATGTTATGCAGTGGCTTGAAGCTTCCTTGTTATTTTTCAAGGTAGCATAATATTCCATTGTGTGTATGTACCAAAGTTTGTTTACCCATTCTTCTATTGATGGCACTTAGGCTGTCCTCATCTTTTTGTTATTGTAAATAGTGCTGCTGTGAACATTGGTGTGCATATATCTACTTGTGTTATGACTTGTATTTATTTTTTCTTTTCTTGTTTTTGTTTTTTTGTGG
>NW_006409114.1:57597-59870 GCF_000296735.1 Chrysochloris asiatica
TGATCCTTGCTGTAAAGATTTGTTCCCTCTTTTGAGTTGCTGCATCCATAGGTGTAATGATTTGTATTTCTTGTGGATAAATACAAAGTAGATGTATTTCTATTTCCAACTTTTTGATGAAGCACCATATTGTTTTCCAGAGCGGTTGAACCACTTGAAATCCCACCAGCAATGTAGGAGGGTTCCAATCTCTCCAAATCCTTGCCAGCATTTATTTTCCTCTACTTTTTGAGCTTCACTGTTATAGCAGGTGTGAGATGATATCTCATTGTTGTTTTGATTTGCATTTCTCTAATGGCTAGTGTAAGGAGCTCTGGTAGCATAGTGGTTACGAATTGGGCTGTGAACCTTAAGGTCAGCAGTTCAAAACTACCAGTCGCTCCGCGGGAGAAAGATGAGGCTTTCTACTCCCGTAAAGATTTACACCCTCGGAAACCCTGTACAGGGTGGCTATGGGTAGGAACCGACTCGACGGCACTTAACAACAGTAACAACAATGGCTAGTGTGGCACTGTGGGTTAATTCACCAGGCTGCAAAGCTGTTTGAACTGCATGGTTGGTGGTTCAAATTCACCAGCTGCTCCTCAGAAACCCTTACAAGGTCGCTATGGGTCTAAATTGACTCATAGGCACTTAACAACAACAACAACAATGGCTAGTGATCCTGAACATTTCTTCATATGTTTGTTGGCTGCCCGGATCTCCTCCTTGGTGAAGTGTCTGTTCATGTCCCACACCCATTTTTTAATTGGGATATTTGTCTTTTTCTTGTAGAGGTGTTATGTTGTTGTTATTGTTGGTAAGTACCATGGAGACGATTCCAACTCATAGTGACCCTGCACAGGGTTTCCGAGGCTGTAAATCTTTATGGGGAGCAGAACCCCTCATCTTTCTACCGCGGAACTGCTGGTAGTTTCGAACTGCTGACCTTGTGGTTCACAGCCTGAGGTGTTATAGTTTCCTATATATTTTAGAAATTAAACCCTTGTCTAATACATCATGGCAAAAGAATTCTTCCCATTCTGTGGGCTCCATTTTAACTCTTTTGGTGAAGTCTTTTGATCCACATAGCTTAATTTTTTTAATATGCCCCAATCATCTATTTTGTCTACTTTTGTTTGTGTAATTTTCACAGTGTTTGGTAGTCTGTGTGTGCCTTGTATTAGAGCCCTCAAATTTGTCCCTGTTTTTTCATTGATGGCCTTTATAATTTTGGGATTCACATTTAGGTCTTTAAACCATGCTGAGTTGGTTTTTGTATATGGTGTGAGGTAAAGGTCTTGTCTCAGTCTTTTGCATAGCACTTTCCAGTTCTGCCAGCACCATCTGTTGAAGAGACTATCATCTCTCCATGCAATATATTTAGGCCCTTTGTTGAAAATCAATCGGCTGTTATGTGGATGAGTTAATGTCTGGGTTCTTGATTTTGTTCCATTGAACTATGTATCTTTCATTATACCAGTACCAAGAGGTTTTGACCACTGCAGCCATGTAGTAAATTTTGAAATCAGTGAGTGAAAGGCTTCCAACTTTATTCTTCTTCTTAAGCAGTGCTTTGCTTATCCTGGGTCTCTTTCCTTTCCATATAAAGTTTGTAATTGTTTTTTTCCATCTCTTTGAAGAACGTCGTTGGAATCTGAATTGGGATTGCAATATATGTGTAAATTGCTTTGGGTAGTATTGACAATTTCACAATATTAAGTCTTCCTATCCAGAAGTATGGCATATTCCTCCATTTTTGTTAAGTCTCTGTTGGTTTCTGTAGTAGTGTTTTGTAGTTTTCTTTGTATAGGTTCCTTTGTCTCTCTGGTTACATTTATTCCTATATATTTCATCCTTTGAGTGGCTATTGTAAATGGTATTGCTTTCCTAATGTCTTTTTCAGCACTGTCATTATTAGTATAGAGGAATCCAACTGACTTTTGTACATTGATCTTATATCCTGCTACTTGTTGAATCTTCCAATTATATTTAGTAGGTTTTTTCTGAATCTTTGGGGTTTTCTATGTATAGGATCATATCATCTGCAAATAAAGTTTTAGTTCCTCTGTGCCAATTTGGAAATCTTTAATTTCCCTGTTTTGCCGTATAGTTCTGGCTAAGACTTCCAACACAATATTGAATAGGAGTGGTGACAAAGGACATCCTTGTCTGGTTCCTGTTTGCAAAGGGGAGGCTTTCAGTGTCTCTCCATTGAGAATAATCTAGGCAGTTCATTTTGTATATACACTCTTAATTATGTTGGGAAATTTTCCTTCAATTCCTACTTTGTT
>NW_006409114.1:61068-68218 GCF_000296735.1 Chrysochloris asiatica
CTATTCTGGAGAATGTTCCATGTGCACTGGAAAAGTGTGTATTGTGCTGTTGTTGGGTTGAATGCTCTGTACACATCTATGAGGTTAAGATTGTGCTGTTTAGTTTTTCTGTCTTTGTCAAGTTTCTTTCTGGTTGTTCTACCCTTTTCAAAAGTGGTTTATTAAAATCTCCTACTATTATTTTAGATTTGTCTATTTCTTTCTACAATTCTAGTAGGGTTAGCTTTATATATCTTGGGGATCTTTCTTTGGGAGCATATGTATTATCGTTATGTCGTCTTGCTCAATTGACCCTTTATTCAGGATATAGTGTCCTTATCTCTTATGCTGGTTTTTGTCTTAAAATTTATTTTATCAGAGATTAGTACTGCCACTCCTGCTTGTTTTTGTATTCCAATTATCTTGGTATATTTTTTCCCATCCTTTATCTTTTAGTCTGTTTTTGTCTTTGTGTGTAAGGTGTGTTTCTTGCAGGCAGCATACCATAGGGTCTTATGCATGCCTTCTTGTGTTGAGTTCATGTTTTTTGTGCTCTTTCTTATCAGTTTCTCCTTAGTTTTAATGTTTCCATATTCTACTTGGATCTTCATTTTCATGGTATCTTGTGATTTATTAACTTTCTTTGAAGTTACCCTGTAAACTTTTCCCTCTATTTAAGACAGTATATTGTATCCTGCAATCTACTTGACCTTCTCACCATCTGGATCTCTGTTCTTGTATTTTTCCCTTCTTTGACACTGTTATTGTTTTGCTCTTTGATTGACCTCCCAAGTCCTTGACTTTGTTGTTATAATTTTGTTCTTTTCTGGTCTCTGCTATCTGTCAACTGAGTTCCAGGTGGTATTGCCATGTCTTTCAGTCTCTGGTTGTTGTCTATTCTTATTGGTTTTAGTCAAAAGAACTCCCTTTAGGATGTTTTGAAGCACTGGGCTAGCTCTGACAAAGTCTCTTAGCTTCTGTTTATCCTGGAATGTTTTGATTGCACCATCGTATTTGATTGGCAGCATTGCTGGATAGACAATTCTTGGTTGGCAGTTTTTTTTCCTTTTAGAATTTTAAATATGTCTCCCAATTGCCTTCTTAACTGCATGGTTTGTGCTGAGAGGTAAGAGCTTAGTTTGATTTGTTTGTCTTTGTAAGTAACACTTCTTTTTCCCCTGGCTGCTTTTAGGATTCTCTCCTTGTCTTTGATTTTGGAGAGCTTGATTATGATTTGTCTTGGTGATTTTCTTTTGGGGTCTATCCTTCCTGAGGTTTGTTCAGCTCCTTGAATGCTTATCTTCTCATCCTTCAAGATGTTAGGGAAATTTCCTTCCAGAAACTCCTCAACTATCGCCTCTGTGGACTTCTGTGATTCTTCCTGTTCCAGAATGCCAATAATTCTTGTTATTCCTCTTAATTTATCCAACATGAATCTTAGACTTTCTTCAGATTTTTAAATCCTTTTTTCTGCTTATTATTCTATCTTATCAGTAATGAGAGATTTGTCTTCCAGCTCACTGGTTCTCGCTTCCATCTCTTAATTCTACTCCTTTGCTCTTTCAGTGTATTTTCCATTTATGATATTTTATTATTAATCATTTAGACCTCTTTTTGCTGTCTCTTCTTGGGTAATGTAAGGAGAGAAAGCTCCACCCCCAGGAAAAAGTAAGACTAAAAGGACCCAAAACAGAAACAAGATGAATGCAAAAACAAAAACAAAACCATACCAGACTGTCAATTAGCCTTTATTGTGCAGGTCAATGCACGTGCATAGTAGAACCCTCCAATTGTGGATGAGGGTGTCCACTCGCTCAGGCCCCACTTTAGTCACCACCATAGAGGTGCACAGATAGGACTGAGAAATGAATGGAAGAAAGATTGTTCAGAATCTTTATCTCTGAAAATCAGTTAGGTATCTGTGTATGTGAAATTCTTAAAATGACTGTGTCCTTTATATAGTAGTTGGTGTTGGCTCTTGTCTTTTATGTTGGGGTTTTACAGGGTGCAAATACGGCTTGGCTGTATGACCATACCAGCTGTCTCTTGTTAGGTAAGGCAGAAATAATGACTCCTGCCTGAGTAGGAGAGTCAACTTTAGGGCTGAGTCCCAGCGTCAGACATCATAAGAAGCAGCCAAAGAAACCGGTGGGGCTTTCTGGGCTTTCCTCTTTGTGCCACAGGAAAATTGTAACCTGTGGGCACAATGCTGGACCCTTTTGGTGATGTGCTTCTATCTGTCCAAAGGTGCCCAGGCTGGGCAAAGAGGGTGAGACAGGAAAAAGCCTTCACACCTCTTTTTCCACATGTCATTCCATGGCTTTAGTGCTGTATCAGCTTGGCTGTGGCCCCATTGATTCAGAAATTGCCATTTTTCCCCGGTACAGACAGACTTCTCCACTGGTTAGCAACCCAAACTGCTTTCCCCAAATTTATATTAGATCTAATGCTCTGGAACTGTTCCGGTAAAGCACCTTCTATGTTTTTTTTTTGTTTTTTGTTTTTTTTTCTGTGCCTCTACTGTTTGTCTCTGTTTCCCATGCCCCCAAACTAGAAGTCCCTGATGATCTACTTTTTAAAATCCAGTCACTGAGAACCTTGTGGAGCACAGTTCTACTCTGACATATATGGGTCACCATAAATCAGAATCAACTTAGTGGCACCAGAGTTGATATTTTTTTAAATTTGTTTGTTATTTGGTATATTAATAATTTGAGTATGTTTAAATTACTAAGGTTCTCAACCATGACTACAAAGTAAAGTCACCTGCAAATCTAATAAAAATGACTAAAGCCAGATACCTTCACCCAATTTCTTGTTTAATTGGTTATATATTCTGATTTAATTGGTTTAGGGTGAGAGCAACTTTTCAATACTTTCTGAAAACTCTAAGGTAATTAAGATATGGAACCAGATGTGAAACCACTGGTCTAAGGGAAGAATCTAGAAGAGAGGAAAAGATGAAATATAAGAGAGAGAGAAAATCATTGTTAGAATGAAGGTGAGAGGATGGGCTGAAGCAAAGGTGAAGGATTTGACCTAACAC
Organism: Chrysochloris asiatica; assembly: GCF_000296735.1. Classification (NCBI taxonomy): domain Eukaryota; kingdom Metazoa; phylum Chordata; class Mammalia; order Afrosoricida; family Chrysochloridae; genus Chrysochloris; species Chrysochloris asiatica. The sequence goes on from NW_006409114.1 coordinate 64,094, forward strand.
ATGAGAAGCATTTCCTTTAAGGGAAAAAGATAAAGAAGGAAAGATGGGTTAAGAAGTATGTTTAGTTTATAGTTGAAACATGGAATGAAGTTGTGAATTCTATGTTACACTACTTACATTTTATCTGTGGAGTAGAAAGAAAACTGAGAAGGTAGAAAGAAGCTAGGGAGGTGTTTTAAGGATAGCAAAGAAGGGTTGGAATGATTGTTATAGTAGGAGCTCATTTCTGACATTGTAGAAGATAACCCACCTGCAGCTATAGTGGAACTAATCTAAGTGATCATGTGACTTTTTATAGTGGTGTGAAAACCTAGTTTTGCCTAGATTTGAAAAGTGGACAGTTATATTGCTAGATACTTGGAAGACTGGGAAGGTGCAATGGAAACAAAGATGTGAATTGAAGAATCTGGTCAAAATTGAATAGAGAGGGAGCTGTTGTTGTTGATAAGTGTTGTAGAGTCAGTTCTGGCTCATAGCGACCCTATATAGGGTTTTCAAGGAGCAGCTTCTGGGTTTGAACTAATGGAGCTAGTCAGAAGAAAATAGAAAGTTCAAGAAAATTAATATAGTGATCGACAACAGTGAGAAAAAAGAGTGATTGTAAAGTTGTATGTAGCACTACAGTTTCTGTTAAGTGCCATCTAGTTTATTGAGTCTTGTTCACATATTAGAACTGTTTCATAGGATTTTTTAGGCTGTAATATGTACCCTGGGTGGGTTCAAACCACCAACCTTTCCATTAGCAGCTGAGCCCTAACAGTTGCAACAGTGAGAGTAGGTGTTGGAATTTAATTTTTCAGAAGTGGACAGAGATGGATGATAACTAGGTCTGGGTACAATGAAGGACATGAGTAGCTAAGGCAAAATAGGAGAAAAAGCATAAGAATTGATGAAGTTAAGAAACTTGAAGGATGGAAACCAATATTTTATTTCCTAGAATATCCACTTTCCCAAATATTTCAATTAATGAAGTTTATTTGTACTTTAAATTATATTTATGTCCAGCATACTTTGAATACATAAAAGGAAGAAGCTGGGGGTGGGGCGGGAGAGGGTAAGAGACAAACCTCATATATACGTATATAAATAAAATGACTATTCAGATGCAATCTAATTGTTTATAGTGAAATCATAGATACATTTATTTTGTTTTGCTTTCTTGTTGTTGTTGTTGTTTTTCCTTTGTCTTTTACTTTCCAAATATTGTACAATAAGTAAATTGAGTTTAGATAATCATAAATGGTAATCTGTTTCACATTAAAATGAAAATAAGTTACCCAAAATGAACTTTAAGGAAAGTAATATTCCAACTATGGAACACATTGCAGTGTATTATGTTCAAAGTATCTAAAGCAAATAGTCATTTCAATGAGTCACTTTCTTTCTGGCTCATTGTAAACTATGAGATAACAATCAGGTCTAGTTACTGAGACTTATAAATAGTTATGCTTAAGACAAATGACTTATGCTGATAATGTTGACTTAATAACTGCAAGTTGTCACTGATATATTACAACACTTCCTTTTCAAAGGTTTATATATTGTATTGAAAGAACTTCATGAAAAAAGAAAAAAAGCAAACAGACAAAAAAGGCCTTATGTGACTACTCATTTTAAACTTGCAACCTCTCCAATCCCATTTTTAAATATTATTTCCTTTTTCTTCTTTTTCCTAACCCCCCCCTCCCCCCCAATTCAACATTATTTCCTTTCCTAACACTTACTGTAGTCCTGGTATGGAACTGGACTGCAAGGTCAGTTTGAACTACAAGGCTGGTGGTTCAAACCTCCTAGCAGATCTTCTGACACTATATAGGATCAACGCTTCACAATAGCAACAGGGCTTATTAACATACTATCTATAACACTAATACGAATATATGTGAAATCTGATATATACATATGCATACTCAAATATTCATTTATCTTTGTTGCTGTTAAATGCCAAAAAGTAAATTCTGACCCAGAGCGACCCTGTATAGGATTTCCAAGGAGCAGCTGGTGAGCTTGAACCTTGCAGTTCAAACGACTTTGCAGTCTGATGCATTAACCCACAGTGCCACATATTCTAATTGGCCTAGTCTGTTGAGATGTGGGCCATGGCTATTTTTCAAAGCTCCTAAGGTGCTTCTTATGAGCAGCCAGTTTCTTATCAGTCAACTTAGTTAAAGCAAAATTCAAAGTTTGGATCCTTAGTCCCTTGCTCCATGAATATCAAGAATCACTTGGCTGCTAACATTCAGGTCATCTATGATGTCCCAGTCATCCTGAATAGTTAAGTTATTCAGTTATTTATCATCCACTGGTAAAAATAAAACCAAATATGTATGCTTATCTTATATATGCCAATTTAGTCTTTACTTTTTTATTTGTTTTTGAGAAACATCTAAATTAACCAACAAAAATGAAGACAGGAAACTCAAGACTATTTTGAAAAATGATGAAGTACAAATCACATCTCATAGGCAATTCAAAAAGGCAAAATGAAAAACATTTCCTTTGATGGACAGTCACACCCACAACATGTAGAAAGCTGCTGGCAGGGCAGTGCTGTAAGGAGATTCACAAGTGATCATGAAGTGACGTCTGGCAGAACTTAGAGAGGGCTGCTTTCACATGTTTTACCACGGATCATGGAACTACAAGTAGACGTAGTGGTTCAGTAGTTAAACCATTTGAATATTTGAACCCATCAGTTGCTCCTCAGGATAAAAATGGGGCAGTCTGTTTTCATAGATTTCAGTCTTAGAAAACTTATGGGGCAGTCGTACTCTATCTTAAAGGGTTACTATGAGTCAGAATGAGCTAAATGGCAATGGGCTGGGTTTGGTTTATGAAATCAGGTACTAAGGATGAATAAATTCAACTGACATAAGCCTACTTAAAAAAATTACTTTCTCTACCAGCATCATATTTTTTAAAGTTTATAGTTCTAAATATAGATTTACAGGAAACATTGAAGTCCTATATATCTTTCCCCAATGGTTGCATCATTTGTAACTAGATAACACTATTGAAACTGACATTAGTATAATGTTTGTGCATAGTTCTATGCCATTTCATCATATGTGTAGATTCATGTAATGCATTATTGAACTTTGTTTTTGTTTGGTCCAGGATGGGTTTTTTTGTTGTTGTTGTTTGCTTTATTTCCCCTCTGTATTATTATTTTTTGTTGTTAAGTGCCATTGAGTCAGTTCTGACTCATAGCAACCTTGTGTTGGGTTTCCAAGGAGAAGCTGATGGGTTTGAGCCACTGAGCTTGTGGTTAGCAGTACAGTGCTTATCCTACAGTGTCACACCAGGACTCTATGTATAGCTTATCTGTAGATTTTGTCAGGATCTCTGCTGCTGTTTGTGGATTATTGTTACAGAGATTTACACTACATTACTGCTAAACTGTGCGTGTTGTTTTGCTCTTTTTTGAAACTTTTTATTGTGAATTGAGTGAAGATTTACAGAGCAGACCATAAGTTTTTCATTCAACAAATAATACACTTTGTTTCATCTCAGTGATTGCAATCCTCTCCATGTAACAACAGTTACTCCACTTCCTCCTTGTGGTTTGGTCCAGGATGTTTTTAACTACTCTTTAATACTTTAAAAAAATCTGTGTTATCTTATGTTGGCATACATTTATTGTCTTGTCTCTTAAAATTTAAGTTGTCCTGGTTTATGGTATGACAAGTAATTTTCAATTGAAGGAACACTTTGTTACTGCTTGCCTTTCAGGAGTGAGAGTTCAGGCTTCCCACCTTACCTCTGCTTTTACCTCAATTTATACTTCTGGGCTCAGCATCTCTGCAGGAGTCCAGCTCACGTGGGGTTGTGGGACACGACACGAGAGGAGACGCAGAGTCATCGAAAATGGAAATAATTGAGAGCCTTTGCTTGGTTGACTAAAGTGGGCTCTCTTTCTCTGTCTGCTTGTTCTTATTTTTCTGTTCTGGCCTGGCTCAGCAAGTCTTTATTTTTTATACTTAAAATCACACAATACATAATGAATTGAAACTTTGATCTTTCCTTAAATTATTACAGTTTATCACAACATTCTTGCACCTGGTCATTAGACAACCTCAACAAAAATATTTCTGTGATGTTCAAACTGACTTTCATCTCCTTTCC
>NW_006409114.1:74919-76405 GCF_000296735.1 Chrysochloris asiatica
TTGCAAGCCCACCACCTGCTCTAAGGTGACCAAGCAGGATCACTATGCTGAGGTTCAATCAAGTTCTTAGGGGGAGTCCTAAGACTTTTATATGGTGTTATGTATTACATTTGTTGTTGCTGTTAAGTGCTGTCAAGATGGTTCTGATTCATAGTAAAGTTTCTGAGGCTACATACACATCTTTGTGTGAACAGAAAGCCTCATCTTTCTCCTACAGAGAAGATGGTGGACTCGAACTACTGACTTTGTGGTTCAAAATTTAGTGCTTATCCTACAGAAATATGTGTTGAGGTTCTACCTCTTTTAACTGTAAATAGCACTCTGCTGAGAAGTAGTCATTTCCTTTTACCCACCACCTGCTCCACAAGAGAAAGATGAAGCTGTCTGCTCCCATAAAGATTTGTAGTCTTGGAAACCTTCTATAGGGTTGCTATGAGTTGGAATTGACTTGATGGTAGTAGGTTGTTGTTGTTGTGAAGTGCCGTCAAGTTGGTTCCGACCCATAGCAACCCTGTAGGTTTATGTTAATGAGATCATAGGGTAGGTTCTAAACCTAATCACTTCTAAGTGGTGTCTTATTTAAAGAACAGACTATATACAGATGCACACACACGGAAAAAAAAATAGGCACCAGGCATGAATCATCTACAAGAAAAGGAATGCCAAGGATTGCTACAGTCATCAGAAACTACGAGAGACTACAGAAGTCAACAGAAACATCAACTTAGCCTGATTTGAATCTTCAACCTCCAAAACTGAAAAAAAATTAATTTCTTTTCTTTAAAAGTTACCCTTTGTAGAATTACAACAGAACTAGCAAATTAAGGCATATGATATGCATGCAACCATTGTACTTGACTTTTGCTCTCCTTGCCCACTTGCCACAATTACAGAAGAAGTAGATGCTCTCTATAATGGTTACCAGAGTTCAGTAGCATGCATTTAGTATAGTATCACTAACATGAAATGACCACTCAGTATATTTGCTGAATGGGATACACTGCATAACTAGTAGATTGAACTTGATGAAATGGCCAACCTTAAGCCATTTTGAGAGCAAATATATAGCCTAATTCAAACACCAGAGTAGTAAGTAACACCTGCCTTGTACTATAGCTCACAGGCACAATCTGGCTTGTCAAGGGTGCTACCAAAAATTTTAAGAAAGTCAGGGGATTTAAGAAAAAATGTGAAGAAAAGGTCAGAGAAGACATGCTGTTAGCAATTTTTGTTTTCCCAAAACTTTCTATTTACCTGAAGGTAAATAAACTTGGTGAAAATTAGATATGCATAAATACTACCATTATTGCTGGGGACCTGCCTTGACATAGGTGTTTAGTTCACGAGGTGGGGATATCTGGCAGCGATAAAGATATAGCAATACACACAAGGACACAAAGAGAGAGACAAAGAGACACCCCAAAACCAGAGTGGATGTGGGACTGGCATCAGGCAGATCCTGCATTGCAAACATCTCAGCCATGAA
>NW_006409114.1:77000-78914 GCF_000296735.1 Chrysochloris asiatica
GCAATTAATAATAAACATAACTGAATACTAAGATGAAAAACAGTTTGCTATGTCTGCTAAGTGGCTAGAGTTTGTTCCTCAGAGCCAGCGGCCTGTATGGTCTGCAACACTCGGGCCCACAGGGCCTCGAACTCCAGACCAGGTCTGGACAGTCTGCAACACATTATAATTATTATGTTATTTCTAATCTAAATCTGTGCCATACAAACAAAAAGGGAAACAACTGACTAGAGCTATAAAGCATTTTCTAGTTTTCAGAGGACTGTTTCATTAATTAGCTCATTGCAGGCTCCTGAAAAGTAACGGTAAAGATGCTAGAGAAACTTATTAGAATTATATAAAAAAACAAGGGGAAAATTTTTGAATATTGTAAATGGGAAGAAAGGAAATGTCTGTTGAATTATATGAAATAAGATTTTCTGCAATTTTTTTGTACCAATTGGGTCAACTTATCGGGATATTATTTATATTAATTTTTCCCTTTTCAGTAAAAATATAATTTAAGTATAAAGATTTATTTGGTTGTCTAACTTTTATTCACTTGTCTGTTAGTTTGTTGTACTATGGTGGCTTGCATATTACTATAATGCTAGAAGTTATGCCACCAGTGTTTCAAAAATATGCACACCAATATATATTTATCAACTTAATACAAGTACAACACCACCAAAATGCCTCAAAAGCAGCATCCTTGCACCCCAGGTGTGAATCTTTGTTGTTTTCTAGTTTGTTTGTTTTTTTAATTTGCTGTTAATGCTGGTGTGAGATGATATCTCATGGTTTTGATTTACATTTTTCTAATGGCTAAAGATCCTGGATATTTCTCTTTTTTTTTAAGTTTTTATTGTGAATTGAGTGATAGTTTACATGGAAGAACATCAGCCTTACACCATTGTTTCATTGCAATGATTACAATCTCCTCCATGCATGATCATTCAAGAGTATTTGTTTCCATTCCCTTTTTATTTTGCGGGGGTGGGGGTGGGTGGGTGTACACAGAAACACTCAGGAATATATAATAATTTAAACAACCAAAGAGCACATTCTGTAAGCTTGCCTCCTGGCCGCCAGTACACAGTCCCTCTGTTTCCATGAGTCTGGAGTCCTCGGTCCTCAGCTTCTCCCTCTCTCCATGTCCTCATCTCTGCCTCCATCTTCGGTGTCACTGCTTCTCTGGATAGGGTCCCGCACCCTGCCTGCTTGTGCTCTCCTCCCTTGGCCATCCTTACTTTTTTTTTAGAAGTTAAATAACCTTTATTTTTGGGTCAGCTATAGCCACAAATGGTTACAAGTATTCTACTATCTTTATTTTTAAAATCAAGATAAACAGTAATAAAGAAAATGTTTTATAGTTAAGCTAGCCATTCCATAATCAAGCTATTTTAGGAATATCAGGTGTAAAGGAGAAAACAACATGAAATGATGCACATAGTTCAGGTTCTATAGGGCTATGCTGTGATTTTCCTTTTAAAAAAAAAGTCTATGAAAAGTGTTGTGGGGAGGGGTGAACAAGAAACTCTGAAAATCCAGCCAGTGCTCACAGGTGAAGACTCTTTAACTTCTATTTTGCTATTTTTGCATCCCAATTCACTCTATTTCCAGTCAGTAGCCTAGAGAGGCTGCCATTTCTACTCCCTAAAGTACAGATAAAAGTCATGCTGAGAATAAGTCTTGGTTTAAACAGCTGACTTGATATTTCTTTATATGTGTGTTGACTACCTGAATGTCTTCCTTGAAGTATCTGTTCATGTCCTATGCCCATTTTTTTTAATGTTTTATTGTGAATTATATGATAGTTTACATGGGAGAACCTTAGTCTTACATTCATACCATCATATATCATCTTATTGCCATGGTTCCAATCCCCTCCATGCCATCATCAACCAACCAAAGGGTATATCCTAGAAAACAACC
>NW_006409114.1:79014-80747 GCF_000296735.1 Chrysochloris asiatica
AGACTCCTGACTACATTTTCCTAGTAACATAAGTTTCTATTTATTATCAATGCTTGCACTACCTTATTATTTCTACTAACTGATTATCAATCTTCTATCCTACATAATGTACTATTATTTTCATAATAAAAAGTATTACTAACATCTACTTATTTATTTTTCTAACGTATTCATTAAATTGCTTGGCAGCTATGTGGCGTAAAGCATAACCTGGCTAATTGCTGCAGGAAATGTAGATTATCAAGTTAAAACTACCCTTCACTTAAGTTCATTATTTTCTGTTCATTTACGCAGGTGCTTGTATGTAGGGGTTTGTGAATTCTGGCTGGTGACTGATTGTGGTGAGGTCTATAGGGGTAGGTCAGCTCGAGTTTAATTTATTATCTGCTTTTGTGGTTTCACAAATTCAGTTACTTTGTACTTAGGATTTCTGTGAAAGGGAGTAATTTATACAATTCTCTTTGAATTCAGGCTACTGAAGTTAAGATAATTGTCCTTTTTCCAAGGTTTGTAGAGCTCACAGTAAAAGGCTGTGAATATGGCAATATATATTTTTACAAGTGAATTCAGAGTTAATTTGAAGGGAAGATAGAGGCCAGCTTTTTGAGAGTCACCTGCTGTGCATGACATCTCTCTTTCCTGCTGGAACCGTGTCAAACAGCGGAAGTTAAGCCGCTCTCTGCACATCTCAACTGGCCTTCTTTGATATTGCTCTCTTGGAAGTGAGGATAACTTATTATAACTGCATAAGAGTGGAAAGCTAAGTTTCCAACTCAACATTTGCTGATGGATGTGTGGGTATACCTATAGATTTTTCCTGTGGTATTTGGCTGGAATAGAGCCGTTATTATGTGAAATTTTACTGTCTTGCTAAACTGTCACTTTTCAGATCCAAATGGCTGGAGGAGAGGTTAGGCTTCTCTGGGACTTTTCTTGTCTTTACCCATTGGCATTTCTGGGTTGCTAGCTTACTCAGCTCCCTGTCTGGGATATTTGAAGCAAAAAGAAGACCCAGAGAAATCAGTCTGTGGTCTCTAACTTGTCTGTCTTCTCTCCACCATTCAGACTCTTCTTATGTTTGATTTATACATAATGCCTATAAGTAGTTGCTATACTTAGTAGGAGGGCTAGGAAATAAATGTATCTCTTGTGTATTTCTAGAAACAGAAGTCTCCCAATTATCATCAATTTGAGAAGAGGAAATCAGTTGTGTGGTTAGTTTGTAATTGATTGACCCTTCTTGTTATGACTCTCTATCATAAATTCTTTTAACAATATGGATACATTGGGCCTACTTTTTCTTGCCAATGGACCAGGAGGACAGCCTACAAAGAAATTATTTTGTATTTTTATAAACCAGATATTATCACTCTCTTGACATCAATGAAACCTTCACTGTACACAGAATGCTAAACTAAATATGACTTATAATTTAAAGATAGTTTCTATACAAAGGCCTTTCAAGTTCAAGACAAATACATAGTATGGCACTGTGGGTTAGTGCGCTGGACTGTAAAGTCGCTTTGAACCATAAGGTCAGCGGTTCAAGCTCACCAGTCACTCCTCCGAAACCCTATACAGGGTCTCCATGGGTTGGAACCGACTTGACGGCACTTCACAGCAACATCATTATGTACAAATTTCCACATGCCTTGTATAACATAACTATATACATATTTTGGTTATAAAATCAGTTGCCATCTAATTGAATCCAACTCATAGTGATCCCATGT
>NW_006409114.1:89923-105835 GCF_000296735.1 Chrysochloris asiatica
TGGATATCAGGGTATCATCTGCAAGTGTGGGCGCTCCTGTGCATATGCCCTCTCTTCCCATCAGCCGGTAGTTCCACTCTCCTCTCGAGTCCTCCGTGGCCACGCCACTGACTCTGGCTGTGCCCATTTTTTAATGGGGTTCTTTGTCTTTTTCTTGTAGAGGAGTTGTAGTTTTCTATAAATTTTAGATATTAGTCCTTTGTCTGATACATCATTGCAAAAAAAAATTTCCCAGTTTGTAGGCTCCCTTTTTACTGTTTTGGTGAATGAAATCTTTTGATGCTCCTAAGTTTCTAATTTGAGGAAGTCCCAGTTATCTATTTTCTCTCCTATTGTTTGTGTATTTTTGGCACTGTTTGATAATTTATGTATTAGGCTTCCTCACCCCTTTTCAAAAGTAATGCCTTTGATGAGTTTTTCTGACACGGTACTCTCTTTATTACAGAGTAGTTATTCTGTATGATAGAATCAGGCCAGATTTTTTTCTAGTCATACTGAATCTGCCATTCTTCCACCACAATAACTTGCATTTTTACTGGCAGTTCTAAGAATGAGGATAGGAGGAAAGGGGATTTAGGTTGAATGGGAGAAGTTTTCCCTAAGAATTATAAATGTTAATCTTATTTCTAACCTCAACCATGGAAAATATTGTAGATATGAGTCCACAAAATCTCCTAGGCTGAAAAATATAGACCTTCATTGTTGACAGGTTAGGAAGGAAGGACCAGGGACTACATACAGACTCAATAGGCAACCACACTCAAGTCTCTCCCTTTCCTTGTGATCAACATGTGTACCTAGAGTGAAAGAAAGTTAACACCAGGGATGGTTATGAAGGCAAAAGTTATTTTAAAGGAATGGAAAAAAGCATAGGTATCTCACATATCTCTCCTTGATGTTTGGAAGGAAAGGATTGTAAAAGTGTATGGAAGCAGTAAGATGGAAAAGATGGTTCACTTCTGAAAAATTACCCACAAACATTATCTGATACAGTGCCAGAAGATGAGCCCCTTAAAGGTTAGAAGGTACTCAAAATACAATTGGAGAAGAGCTGCCTCTCAACATTTATGATATGAATGGAGCAAAGCTTTTAAAACATTTATATGCTGACAGGATGCAAAACCATGTGGGGACCATGTCTGACTACTTCTGACTTTACAAGGGGAAAGGAAAATTAAACTCCAAAACAGCCCAAGGCCAATTCCTTTGAAGTGGAGGTCAGACAAGCCTCCATCCTTCAACCTTCTTTCCCCTATTCTGACAACAAGTATCCTTCCCACAGCATTCTCTGCTCCACATCTAGGTTTGACAATCCATTGCTATGACCACACAGAACTCATCACCATACTCACAATTATGAAGTTTATTAGGAAAGCAAATAGGATGCAATTCAGGATCAGAAACAACTCAGGATGCAGCAGTTCTCTAGTTAGGAATGCCTTTTGTCTGCCTTGTTGCAGGCACCACTCACTATTGTCTTTGGCCCCTCAGCCATGTGGCACCATAGTCTCTGCCCTACTCAAACAAGTGTTATGAAGCTTTTAGTCAGTTTGTAAATGTCCAAAGAGCACATTCTGCAAGCCAGCCTCCTGCCTACAGCTGTTCCATGTCACTGCCTCTGCCACTGCCTCTGCTGTCACCACTTTTCTTGGTAGGGATATCACACTCTACTCATGCTCACTCTTCCTTTTTGATGGGATCATCTCCTCCTGTTTCTGAGATGGCTCTTTTTTAAACCTAGCAGGATGGCAAAATGAACCAATCCAACCCTTAGAGTCCTGTACACCTTATTTGCACGGCCCCACCCAATCACTTGGTGAGAATTAAGAAGATATTGAATAGAAAAACCCTATCAAATATACCCAAGGTACCAATCAAGATGAGAAGAAATAGTTGCAAACAACCAATAATCATTGGAACATGGAATTTATGAAATATTTATCTAAGAAAATTAGAAGTCATACAAAATTAAATGGAGCACATCACATAAAGATCAATATCTTAGGCATTAATGAGCTTAAATGGATTGGCAAAGGCCACTTTGAATCGAACAAACATACGGACTACTATGCCAGGAATGGCAAATAGAAGAGGAATGACATTGCATTCATTGTTAAAAAGAAAATTTCAAGATCTATCCTGAGGTACAATGCTGTCAGTGATGGAAAAATATACATAAACTTCTAAGGAAGGCCAATTAATAGGACTATTATTCAAATTTATACATAAACCACAAAGCCAATGATGAAGAAACTGGAGAATTCTAGCAACTTCTTCAGTCTGAAATTGATCTAATATACAATGAAGATGCATGACGAATACTGGAGATTAGAATGCAGAAGTTGGGAACAAAGAGGAAAGATTGATAGATAATCAACCATGTCACTAAGTAGCATATGATCAAGAACCAATGGTCTAGAAGGAATCCCAAGTAGGACTGAAGGCATTAGCAAAATGCAAGTCTCAAGCAATCGACAGAATACGTACTGAAGTACTTCATAAACCAAAGAAATGTTTGTAGTTGCTCACTAATCTATGCCAGTCTAAGCAATGTTGTAGTGTTAGAGGTGTCTCCTCATCTAGGCCAAGAAATTTGAAAGATAGCTACTTGGCTAACTGACTGGAAAAAAACATATTTTGCCCATTCCAAAGAAAGATGAACCTACAGAATCCAGAAATTATCTAACAATATGATTAATATCAAACACAAGTAAAAATTGTTCAAGATAAAAAAAAAAAAATGGTTTCAGCAGTACACAGATAAGGTATTGCCAAAAATCCAAGACAGAATTCAGAAGAGGATGTGGAACGAATGATATCACTGCTGGTGTTAGATGGATCTTGGCTGAAAGTAGTGACTACTAGAATGATGTTTATTTTTGTTTTATTGACTATGCAAAGACATTTGATTGTGTGGATCACAACAAACTATGGATAACATTTAAAAGGATGAGAATTCTAGAATACTTAATTGTGCTCATTGGGAGCCTGTACACAGATCAAGGGACAGTCATTTGAACAGAACAAGGGGTTACTAAAATGTTTTAAATCAGGAGAGGTGTGTGTCAGGACTGTATCTTTTCACTATATATATTTAATCTGTATACTGAACAAATAAACTGGATTATATGAAGATATAAAGAACAGGGCATCAGGATTGGAGGAAGGCTTATAATAACCTGCAATATGCAAATAGCACAATCTTGCTTGCTTAAAGTGAAGAAGACTTAAAGCACTTGCTGATGAAGATTACAGAATGCAGCCTGCAGTATAGATTAAAACTCAATGTAAAGAAAACAAAAATCCTTACAACTGATCTAATAGGCAACATCATGGTAAAATGGAGAAAATGTTGAAATTGGCAAGGATTTCATTTTATTTGGGTGCAAATCAATGCCCATGAAAGCAGCAGTCGAGAAATCAAATTATGTATCACATTGGGAAATTCTGCTGCAAAAAATTTCTTTACAGTGTGAAAAAGCAAAGATGTTACTTTGAGAATTAAGGTGAGTCAAAGTCTGCCCATCCTCATAAAGCTTCTTATAAGCAAAGATGGTCAGACTTTGTCTAACATACTTGATATATATTATCAAATTGTTGTTGTTGTTATGTGCTGTGGAGTCAGTTACGACTCATGGCGACCCTGTACAGGGTTTCTGAGGCTGTAAATCTTTATGGAAGCAAAAAGCCTCATCTTTCTCCTGCGGAACAGCTGGTAGTTTTGAAATACTGATCTTGAAGTTTGCAGCCTGACTCGTAACCACTATGCTACTAGAGCTTCTTATAAAATCCCGCCATCAAGGCAAGAGCCAATACCAGCTGCCCTATACCAGAACAAAACACTGCCTGGTCCTACAAAATCCTCACAACCTATGTTTAGATCATTGCTGCAGTCATTGTGGTAATCCATATCATTAAGGGCCCTCCTCTTATTTGATGACTCTCTACCAAACATGCTGTCCTTCTCTAATAAGTTTGGACAGCATGATAGTGTAGGACCAGGCAGTGTTTTGTTCTGTTGCACACAGGAACACTATGAGTTGGAACTGACTCGACACTACCTAAAACAAAAACCACAAAATCTGTGTCAGTCACAAATAATCTTTTGTGTCGTGTGCTGATATGGTCAGCTGTTTCTTGGGCATCTTCAATAATTAGCTGTGGTTTCAATAATTAGATGAATGTAAGTTATGGTTTATTATGCTTTCTGATTGCCTCCAAGTAGATGTGATCAAGAGATGGGTTTCCTTTTTCACTTTTTTTTATTACTCGACTCAGAGTAACTGTAGCAGGCATTGACTGCCTATCTGGTACATGGCAGCTGGTATTGGATCTTGCCTGGATGGTGGGATTTTATAAGGGTGTGATTGCAGGTTGATTACGTGATCGCAATTGCTGTCTCTTCTTGGGTAATGTATAAAAAGCTCCCTAAAGGTAAAAAGAGGACCAAAATCCAAAACAGCAACAGAAAAACAACAACAACAACAAAAACCAGATTGGATATTATAGTCTATAATCACAGAAAAGAGAGAAAAAACAACTCTGTAGCAAAATATGAGTATGACTTTAACGTTCCTCTCTTGGCTTCTGGCCTTCAAGGCCACCTGACAAATTTCAAGATGTCACTGTTGGTCCTTATGATGTAACTCAGTATTTAATTTTTGGCCTGTTTCCTTTTTAGTATGTCTCTCTCCCACCTCACAATCCCAGTTCAGGCCTTTTTCCTAGTGATTAATAGCTCAGGGCTGGCTGTAGCCATTCTGCACTGCTGTTTGGTTTTAAGTAGAACCTTTCCCCTTTTTAGATTCTGCTAAGCAGATCTGTGTGCATGCATAGTGGAACCCGTCAAGGTTTGGGGGGTGTCCACTCACTCAGGCACCCCCTCTAGTCATCAGAATGGAGATGCGCACACAGTGAGAGAACAATGAACAGTGAAAAACAAAACAAAAAAATGTCCACACCTTTATCTCTGCATATGGGTCAGATATCTGCAGTGGGAGCACTACTCTGATCTGTCACCCACTCCATTATGCCCACAATGGCCGTTCTGGGAGTCACTGAGTCCAGCCAATCAGAAAACATGCTTTCTTGCTTTCATTACAAATTCCATTGGCTGTAAGCCTTCAAACTTTCTAAATATTCCTTTATATGTAGTTCAGAGTTCTGGAACTGTCCCTTAAACCTGTTTCATCCAGTATTCTGTTATAGCAGGCAGGGATTTGCACCACATTTTTCCTTAATCCGCCATTAAGCCCCACCTCCACTAAGTTGATCTGGAAGTCACATATTATTATCATTATCCTATATTTTTTTCCCAAGCAGCTACTGCATAGATTCAAGCAATAGTTCATATAACAATAATTCATACACATTAATAAACTAATTCTGTAAAGCACATATAGTTTAAATAAAATTATTTTGATGATGCCAATATCACAGCAGTATTTCCATTTACATACAACAGAATTACAATTCCTAAGATCAATTGTTATTGCTATTAGGTAAAATCGAATCAGTACTGACCCATAGTATCCCTATGCACAACAGAACGCAACACTGCCCAGTCCTGCACCAACCTCACAGTTGTTGCTACATTTGAATCCATCATTGCTGCCACTGTGCCAATCTATCTCATTAGGGGTGTTCTTCTTTTTCTCTGACTCTCCATTTTACCAAACATGATATCCGTCTCCAGGGACTGGTCCCTCCTGACAATATGTCTAAAGTATGAGAGACAAAGTCTGGCCATCCTGGCTTTCAGGAAGCATTCTGGCTGTACCTCTTCCAACACAAATCTATTTATTTTTTTGGCAGTCCACGGTACTTTTAATATTCTCCTCCAACACCATAGCTGAAACGCATCAATTCTTCGATGGTCTTCATTGTTCACTTCTCAACTTTCACACGCATATGAGGTTACTGAAAATAACATGGCTTGAATCAGGTGCATCTTAGTCCTCAAACTGACATCTTTGCTCTTCAACACTTTAAAGAAGTCTTGTGCAGCAGATTTGCCTAATGCAATACCTTGTCTTATTTCTTAACTGCTACTTCCATGAGCATTGTTCTGAGCAAAATGAAGTCTTTGACAACTTCAATCTTTTCTCCATTGATATGGATGCTATTTATTCATCCAGGGGTGAGGATTTTTGTTTCCTTTGCATTGAGGTGCAACCCATACAGAAGGTTGTCATCTTTGATCTTCGTCAGTAAGTATTTTAAGTCCTCTTCACTTTCAGAAAGCAAGATTGTACCATATGCATATTTCAGGTTGTCAATGAGTCTTCCTCCAATCTAGATGCCACGTTTTTCTTCATATAATATAGCTTCTTGGATTATTTGCTCAACATGCAGATTGAATAAGTATGGCGAAGAATATACCCATGGTGCACATCTTTCCTAATTTTAAACCATTCAGTGTTCCCTTGTCCTGTTCAAACAACTGCATCTTGGTCTATGTACAGGTTCCTCATGAGAATTAGTAAACTTACAAGGAATGATCATTTTAACCAGACAATTAAATGGTTTATTACGAGAAACAGCAAACTGAAGAGGAAAGTGGTCTCGTTCATCATCAAAAGCATTATTGTGATAAGATAATATCCATACACCTACAAGGAGTCCTGGTGTGGTGCTGTAGGATAAGCAGTGAACTGCTAACCACAAGGTTAGTAGTTCAAGCCCACCAGTTGCTTCTCCGAAACCCTGGGTTGTTATGAGTGAGGATTGACTCAAAGCAAATTAAGAACAAAGAAGACCTGTTAATACGACTATTATTCAAATTTACACACCAACCACGAAAGCTAGTGATGATGAAACTGAAGAATTCTACCAATGTCTTCAGTATGAAATGATCAAACATGCAGTCAAGAAGCATTGATAATGACTGGTAGTTGAAATACAAATGTTAGAAACAAAGATGAAAGATCCAGCATTGGAAATGGACGGCCTTGGTGATAAAAACAATGCTAGAGATCACATGGTAGAGTTTTGCAACACTCATGATTTATTCATTGCAAATACCATTTTTTTCCAATGACTTAAAAGTGACTATACACCTGGGCCTCACTAGCTGGAATAAACAGGAATCAAATTAATTACATCTGTGAGAAAAGACTGATGGATAACAGCTGATAGAGAAGCTCACTAACAATCAAAACAATGGCAGAGGCAGAACTAGACCATAAATTGTTCATATACAAGTTCATGTTGAAGCTGAAGAAAATTAAAAACAATTCCACGAGAGTAAAAATATTATCTTGACTATATCTTAGCTGAACTTAGAGCATCCTGGGCTAGAAAGCAATAGATTTCTTGCTTCTGCCACAAATTCCCCCAGCTGTGAGCCTTCCAACCTTCTAAGTATTCCTTTATATGTTGTTCAGAGTTCTGAGACCATCCCCTGAGCCTGCTTGGTCGGGTATTCTGTGTTGTTGTTGGTGGAGCTCTTTACTACACGTCCACCAGATCCGCCATCTTGTTTGTTCTCCAGGCTTATTTTTTAAATGTGGTTCCAGAGTGCAATTGTTAATGTGCTCAATTTCTGACCAAAAGGTTGGAGGTTTGAGCATACCCAGAGGCAACTTGGAAGAAAGGCCTAACCATCTATTCTGAATTATCAAAGAAAACCTTGTGGAGCACATTTCTACTCTGACATATATGGAGTAATCCTAAGCCAGAAAATCTAATGACACCTAACAAATATAACAACAATAAAATGTCAAGTTGTCTGGTGAAAATGATAGTTACTGAACTATAATTCACATGAAGGTATAGGATGATGTGATAGTTCTTTTGTACTTACCAACATTGCCTTTATTGAATCAAACCACTGTATAATGAAAACATAAAGTTGAAATAATGATCAGTTGAAATTAATTTTTTTTACTATGGTATAATTTTCTACGATGTTGTTATTGTTGCTGTTAAGTGCCATTGAGTTGGTTTTGATTCATAGTGACCCTATATAAGGTTTCCAAGGAGTAGCTGGTGAGTTTGAACATTCAACCTTGTGGTTTGCAGTCCATTATTGATCCTATGGTGCTGCAACAAGAAGAGAAAATATTTATTTTTAGTTTTCAATAATAAAAGTTCACATTAGGAAGACTGTGTATAAATGAGAGGTCATTTGTTGGAAGCTGGTTAAATGCAGCTTTAATGTAGTGCCCTCCTAGTACTAGTAAGTCTGGAAATATTCAATTTGGAAATCACTGGAAGGGTCAACAAAAGAAAGACAAATTAGGACACACTATGACTTGAAAATCCTACTGAAGCCAATGGAAGGCCTATGGACATATATAAAAAGGCACATTTAGCCTAATTTAAATGTAAAATTGATATTTTCAAGATTTCTCTAATTAAATCTTATCTCTAAGGTCCCTTCAATATTGCATTATTTGGATTTTAGTCACAACGTACCAAGATATCATAGAAGTAAGGACAGAATGTTGTTGTTGTGTCAGTTCTGACTCAAAGTGACTCCATATAGGATTTTTGAGAGGGCCTAGTGAGCTTGAACCACCAACCTTGAGGTTCAAATTGACCTTGCAGTCCAGTGCATTAATCTGCAGCACCACAATAGGACTCCGAGGACAGAGTTATTGTTGTTGTTATGTGCTGTGGAGTTGGCTCCGACTCATAGTGACCCTGTACAGGGTTTCCAAGGCTGTAAATCTTTATGGGAGCAGAAAGCATCATCTTTCTCTCACGGAACAGCTGATAGTTTTGAACCGCTGAACTTAAGGTTTGCAGCCCAATTCATAACCACTACGCTACTAGAGCTTCTTCTGAGGATAGAGTAGCAAGGATATTTTAACTCTAATTTCAAAGAGAGTGTGACCTTTTAGCTGTCTCAATCTCATGCTGGGTAAAGGTCCAATGTAAAGAAATGTGCAGATCTAAGCCTGCTTTTGTTTGTTTGTTTTAAAATTTATTAATGCCCATAAAATGGGAAGTATAAATAGAACAGGAGTTCTGCTGTGATGCCTTAGGATAAGCATTCAACCTTCAAGGTCGGTGGTTCAAACTGACCAGCCGCTTCTCCGAAACCCTATACAAGGTCTCTATGAGTTGGAACCGACTCGACGGCACACAACTGCAACAACTCTGTCCTCGGAGTCCTGTTGTGGCACTGCAGGTTAATGCTCTGGACTGCAAGGTCAATTTGAACTTCAATGTTGGTGGTTCAAGCTCACTAGCCGCTCTTGAAAATCCTATATGGGGTCACTTTGAATCAGAACATAAACAGTCTAATAATTGTTATGGGTTGAATTGTGATACCCCAAAATATGTGTGGTAAATCCTATCCCCTATACTTGTGGACAGAATTCCATTTAGGAATAGGTTTTTTTGTTACATTAATCACTTTTGAAATAGAAAAAAGATTAGGTACAGAAGTCAAGAAACACAAAAAAGACTAACTATACATAGCGATCTCTAAGGAAACAAGGAAAGCAGCTGAAAGGAACAAGGAATTTTCCCCAGAGTGAACAGTACCTTCCCCTAGAGCCAGTGCTTTGAATTCAGACTTTTAGCATCCTAAATTGTGAGAGGAATCCTGGTGTGGCAATATGGGTCAGAACTGATTGACAGCACTTAACACCAACAACATTAAAGAAACTTGATTTTCTAGACTATATGGACTTTGATTAATGGCCGTCACTGGCTTTCAGTCCTGTGTTGTGTGTGAAGTGGACTGGTAGGGTAGGCTGCTATGTGCCTCTTTGCACTTTGGACCAAGAAAGCATCAGGATGCTAAGGGAAGAGGAATCAGATGAGACAGTCTCCACTGAAAAGTAAGCTTTGTCCAGGAAGGATAATTTGGACTACAGATGCTAGAATGAGATCAACTGAATTCATATCCTAGCTCTATCACTTACAAGCTCTGTGACTGGAACTAGTTTAACTATTTTGGGCCTGTTATCTCATTACTTAAAAAATGGACCAAAGGAAGACAATGAACACAATAATAAGGTTTTGTGAGAATTTAAGAGTTAAAGTTCCTTGAGCACTTAGAATATTGATTTTGCATGTTAGCACTCATAATTATTTTTAAGTTGTTGTTGTTAAGTGCCATCGAGTCAGTTCCAACCCATAGTGACCTTGTATAGGGTTTCCGTGGAGCAGCTGGTGAGCCTGAACTACCGACCTTGCAGTTCAAACAGCTTTGCAGTCTGGTGCATTAACCCACAGCACCACACCAGGACTCCATTTTGTCTTTTAGCTCAGCCTACCTCATTGTGACAAATAATGTCTGCTCAATAGGGGGATAGATAGGGGCTTGGATGGGAAAAAGCAGGAGATCCTAGAAGACAAAAACGGAAAGAGCTGCTCAGTAAAAATTCTGTGAGCTTTCCTACCTCCACCCCACCAATGGTTACAATTGGGCTGCTAATCTCAAAGTCAACAGTTGGAAACTAGCAGCGGCTCCCTGGGAGAAAGCTGAAGCTTTCTGCTCGCGTAAAGATTTACAGCCTCAGAAATCCTATACAGGGTCGCTATGGGTTAGAATCAACTCGACAGTACTTAACAACAACAATAACCCCATTACCACTCAATCTTGACCACTGATTATTTTACGGCTGTGGAGCTGTAGGATGAACACTGAACAGCTAACCACAAGATGGGCATTTCAAACCCTATTCAGGGTTGCTGTGAGTCAGAACTAACTCTACAGCATGTAACTACAACAACATTGACAGCTTCTGGGCAACATGGTGACAGTTGAGCCATTTAGAGAGAAGGAGGCAGAATTGGAAAAGAGGAATAAAATCAGATGCCACGCAGCAACCAACGATTCTGGTTCCTAAACACTTAGGAGGTGCTCAAGAACTGAGAAAGAGTCTTAAGAAATTTCTTAGAAATGTGCCAGTTGTCGATAATCTCTTACACACTAGGCACTGTGCTAATAGTGATACAAGGATGATGAGGGCAAGATCCTTGTCCTCCAGACCCAGTATAGGTGTAGATTAGTAAACCCAGACATGTTTTCAGGGCATAGGACTGTGGAAAGGGAAAGATGGCTACAGACATCAATTAGCCTAGGGCGATTTCAGATAGAGCGCATCATTGAGTAAGAAAATGAACTTTTGTATCACATTTGTATTTGTATGCTTAGGTCTGATGTGGCGCCCGGTGTGGTGTTGGACAGCTAACCACAATGGTTTAAACCCACAAGCCGCTCATTGGAAACTTAACACAGGGTCGCTATGAGTCGGAACCCACTTGATGGCACTAACAACAAGACTTATCGAAAATATTAATGGCACAAATGAGACCCTGTTTTTAAATCAAACAGCTCTATTATGTACTGAACACGTCCTGATATTACCATCTCAGAAACTTTACTATACAGATAAGAAAAGACCTCACTTTCTCAAGGAGAGAAGTTGCATTCCTAGGTGTGGACACGTATATGACCCTGTACAGGGTTTCCGA
Organism: Chrysochloris asiatica; assembly: GCF_000296735.1. NCBI lineage: Eukaryota > Metazoa > Chordata > Mammalia > Afrosoricida > Chrysochloridae > Chrysochloris > Chrysochloris asiatica. The sequence continues at coordinate 101,360 of NW_006409114.1, forward strand.
GGCTGTAAAACTTTATGGGAGCAGAAAGCCTCACCTTTCTCTCGCAGAACAGCTGGTAGTTTCAAACTGCTGACTTTGCGGTTCACAGGCCAATGCGTTACCACTACACTACCAGAAGTCTACACAAATACTCCTATGAGCTAAAGATCAAAAGGTGGTGCGCTCCTCCTGGGCGCGTCTCACGTGGCTGCTTTACCCCGCCTACTCCAATCGTGCTTGGTCCCTGTCAATGCTCGCGAGAGCCCTATCGGCTTCCACGTTTGCCACGTTCCAAAGCGCAAGGATAGATTGGAAAGTCAAAAGAGACTCGCATGCAAACAGACTGTGCGGAGCCACAGCGGCTCCAACTATTCAGGGCGTGGGGAAGCGTGGCCCTTTCGATTGGTTCACGCTTACGCTGACTTAGCCTTCTGTGGGCGGGTCGCAGGCGGGGCGAAGCGGGAAGGATTAGGGCCTAAGGGGCCTTCGAAGTGCTCGTTTTTGTCTTGGAGGTAGTCCCATGCTGGACGCACGCGTGCACGCGCGCGCAGCCTGTGCGCGGTGAAAGCCCCCGGAGCAGCTGCGGGAGTCGCCCAGGCACTGGCGCATCTTCTGCAGGCGTCTTGGCCTGCGTATTTAGGTGGACTATTCTCCCGCTCTCTGGTTCTTCCTGCGGTACGGCTATGACCCAGCGCAAGAGTGCCAAGGAGGGCAGCAGTAGTAGCAGCGGCAGCGGCAGCACGAGTGCTGGCAGCAGTGGCGGCAGTAGCAGCCCGGGATCCCGGAGAGGTCAGAGGCGCTGTGAGGTTGAGGACCAGAGCCTGGCCCTGACCAGGCCTCGGTAGGGGGTGGGGCGACGGAGCACGGGCGGCAGTGGCAAATGCTGCTGTCTCCAATGTCTTCATAACCCCGATCCTGCCGTGTGCCGCTTCCATCCTTCGCAGCGCTCCTCATTTCTGCATGCCGGGCGGGGATTGCTTGATGGGCGGGAGAGGCTGGGCCGAGCAGGGTCGGTGCTATGGGGTGTTGGCTGCCCGGGAATGGCCAGTGACTTGGGGGCACTTATCACACCTGCATTTAAGCATTTTACCAACTCCTCTAGCTTTCCTTGGGATTTTAGATGGGGGTGGGGTGGGGTGTCAGAGACGTTACCCTTAGTTTGCATATTGTGCAGAGTTTAAAAATGAGCCAAAGTTAGGGAAGGTAAGTTCTTGTGTTCTGGCAATAGTTAGACCAACTTAAAGGAGAAGATTCTACAAAGGGGGAAAAAAAAAAGAAAGTTGGGAGTGATTTGAATGCTTGTGGAAATTATTTTTGGAAAGTATTTTCACTTTTATATAGCTTTGTTGACATGCATTGCACATGCCCTAAAATAGTGAACGATTATCTATTTTTCTTTTTCTGGCTTTTTTTTTTTTTTTTTTAATGTTTTCTTGTGACTTATGTGATAGTTTACATGGGAGAACATTAGTTTTACATTCATCCTATCATATATATTGTTTCATTGCCATGGTTACAGTCCCCTCCATGCATCATCAACCAACCACAGGGTATACCCTGCAAACCCCTCTCCCTCTCTGGGTCTAAAGCCCCCAGCCGCTCCATCTCTCCATGTCATCATCTCTGCTTACATCTCTGGCATCACTGCTTCCCTGGGTAGGGTCTCTCTCTCTACTCTTCTCCTTTGATGGTCCCAGAAACCTCCACACTTAGACTGCAAAGTTAATCACTCCCCTTCTTGCTACAAAACGTCTACCTTTACATTTCCAGCCCTCACAATCAGTCCTGATAACAGTTATTCACTATTGTATCACAAGAGACCTATCCGCATTTCCTTTCACCAGCCCTGCCTAGACAAACTGGATACTATTCAGTGGAGATTCTACCTTCCTTCACACTGTCTGGATATAGATTCCCTGTTGAAAGTTTGTAAGCCAGTCACTTTTGCATTTGAAGCTCCCCCTATTTTGGGTAGCCAATGCCCAAGTTGCCCATCCCTGTCTACTCTGTGTATGGAAGGGGTGGGAATTATCCTTGCTGAAAAGATTTGTTCCCTCTTTTGAGTTACTGCATCCATAGGTATCGGTCAAGTTTATCAAATTGAAGATTTTACCTCTTCTTTTTTCTTCTAGTTGAGCTCTGATCATCCAGTCATTGAAACCAGGTCAAGAGGGTATTATCTGCAAGTGTGGGTGTTCTTGTGCATATGCCTGCTCTTCTTATCAGCTGGGCTTCACTCTCCACTCTAGTCCTCTGTGGCTATGTTAAGAGCCCCCAGGTCTTGTCACACTGCTGGCCAACCAGGTCTCCACCCAGCTTCACTAGAGTCTATTGAACGTTGTAGGGGTTAGATCGCAGCTTCATTGCTATTTTTCCCTCACTTCCCCTCATTGGTGACACCAATCAGAGAGTGTATTCCCATGGAGTCTTAGTTTTGGAAGAGGTTTTGCTCTGAGGGGACCCGACCACTTGCCTTGATGTCTCCTGGTTGAGCAACTTGCTTGTTCTTGTAGTAATCGGTCTGTCTGCCTATACGGTTTTGTATTTTTCCTGTTGGTCCTTCTTTCAAGAAGTATCTTCTGTTCTAGCTGCTTCAGGCTGGTCGGCTTGTCCTTTCAAGTGGAAATTTCCCTCCTCTGAAGATTCTGGATGCTGTTCAGGATTTCACTTATGTTCTTATGTAATGCAGAGGCTCCCCAGGAAGCTGTGTTGTAACCCCATTTTAGGTATATGAATCAGTTATAGGCAGAAGATGGACTTAGAAGCTTTCTATGGTGATATTTCTGGCTATTCCCTTCTCTCCCCCTCAAGTGTCTACTTTATAATGGTATCCCAGCGAAACCAAGATTCATAAGACAGGCAAGCATTTTAACATTATTTCTCCCCATCTCCCCATTCCAACCATGTCTCAATCCCTGTATCCCAGAGCCCTGTTGTTCCAAGGTTGTGCATACATCATTACCTACCTCTGCCCCACTTAGCCCAGGCAAACCTGCCTAATTGTTCTCCCATCTGCTTTGTTCTTCCATTCCCCTCACCCTTCTTGTTTATTGCCCCCCTCCCTAGCAACCAAACTATCCTGTGTCTAATCCCTATCCTGTGTTCCACCTTCCCCTCCCCAAACATCCCAGTAGCCAGCAAAGAATCTCCCCCCCCTGCCCCCTTTAGTATGGATTCTTTTGATTAGTCTTTTACAGTAGTGGTCCTATGCAGTATTATTCCTTTTGTGACTGACTGATTTCACTCAACGTAATGTCCTCAAGGTTCATCCATGTTATGTGGTAGCTTGCAGCCTCCTTGTTATTGTTCAGGGTAGCATAACAGTCCATTGTGTGTATGTACCACACTTTGTGTATCCATTCTTCAGTTGATGGGTACTTAGTCTGTCTCCATCTTTTTGCTATTGTAAATAGTGCTGCTATGAACATTTGTGTGCATATATCTACTCTTGTTATGGCTCATATTTCTTGAGGGTAAATACCAAGTAGAGGAAAAGATGGGTCATAAGATATTTCTATTTCCAACCTTCTGAGGAAGTGCCATATTGCTTTGCAGAGAGGTTGGATCATTTTGCAGTCTCACCAACAATGCAGGAGTGTCCCAGTCTCTCCACATCCCCACCAGCATTTATTGTTCTCTCCTTTTTTGATCTTTGCTGTTACTGCTAGTATGAGATGATATTTCATTATTGCTTTGATTTGCATCTCTCCAATGTCTAGTGCCTCAAAGATTTACAGCCTCGGAAACCCTATACAGTGTTGCTATGAGTCGGAATGGACTCTAAGGCACTTAACAACAACAACAATAATGTCTAGTGATTGTGAACATTTCTTCATATGTTTGTTGGCTGCTTGGATCTCCTCCTTCGTGAAGTGTCAGTTCATGTCCTGCGTCCATTTTTTAATTGGGTTATTTGTCTTTTTCTTGTTTTAGAAACAAGTCCCTTGTCTAATGTGTTATTACAAAATATTTTTTCCCAATTTGTGGGTTAACTCTTCTGGTGAAGTCTTTTGATGCACATAAGTTTTTGATTTTTAGTATGTCCCACTCATCTATTTTGTCTACTTTTGTTTCTGTGGTTTTCAAAATGTTTTGTAGTCTGTGTATTCCCTGAATTAGTGCTCTCACATTTGTCCTGATTTTGTCATTGATGGCCTTCATAATTTTGGGATTCACATTTAGGTCTTTAATCCATGTTGAGTTGGTTTTTGTATAAGGGTGAGCTGAAGGTCTTGTTTCAATCTTTTGCATATCATTTTCCAGTTCTGCCAGCACCATCTGTTGAAGAGCCTCTCACCTCCCCATGTGATGTGTTTAGGTGTTTTCTCAAAAATCAGTTGGTTGTATGTAGATGGGTTATTTTCTGGATTCTCGATTCTGTTCCATTGATCTATGTATCTTTCATTGTACCAGTACCAAGCTGTTTTGACCATTGTAGCCATGTAGTAAATTTTGAAGTCGGTAGTGAGAAGTTTCCAACCTTATTCTTCTTCTTAA
>NW_006409114.1:108366-109558 GCF_000296735.1 Chrysochloris asiatica
TATATTAAAATCACCCACTATTATTGTAGATTCATCTGTTTCTTTCTTCAAATCTATTATCGTTTGTTTTATATATGTTGGAGCTGTTTCATTGAAAGCATAGATATTTACTATGGCTATTTCATCTTGTTCAGTTGTCCCTTTAATCATGAGATAATGTCCATCTTTATCTATTATGCTGGTTTTTGCCTTAAAGTTTATTTTATCAGAGATTAGTGCTGCCACTTCTGTTCTTTTTGATTTCAATTAGCTTGGCATATTTTTTTCCATCCTTTGAGTTTTAATCTGTTTTTGCCTCTGTGTGAGATGTGTGTCTTGCAGACAGCATATTGAAGGAACTTGTTTTCTTGTCCATTCTGCCACCCTCCGTCTCTTCACAGGGGCATTTAAGCCATTTACATTCAGTGTAATTATAGGTAAGTATTGATTAATTGCTGACATTATGTTTCTTTTTTTGTGGTGTTGGTGCTTTCTTTGTTCTGTGTATCTTCCTTTGTTGAGTTCATGCTTTTTGTGTTCTTTTCTGGTGAATTTCCTCATAGTTTTAATGTTTCCATATTCTTCTTGGATTTTCATTCTCTTGGTATGTTGTGAAGTGCTACTTTTCTATAAGGTTGCCTTATAGTCCATTAACATTTCTTTCCAATTAATGCAGTATATTTTATCCTGTAATCGACCTGACTGGATCTCTGTTCCTAAGTGTTTACCTTCTTTTACATTGTACTTGTTTTGATCATAGACTGACCTCCCAGATTCTCTGAGTTTGTTCTTATAGTTTTGTTCTGTTCTCGACTTTTCCTTCTGTCGACTTAATTTTGGGAGGTGCTGCTACATATGTCATTCTCTGGTTGTTGTCTGTTCTTGTTGGTTCTCAGTCCACAGAACTCCCTTTAGGATGTTTTTTAGTGCAGAATTGGCTTTGGCAAAATCTCTTAGTTTCTGTTTATCCTGGAATGTTTTGATTACACCATCGTATTTGAATGATAGCTTTGCTGGATAATGGATTCTTGGTTGGCAGTTTTTTTTCTTTCAGGGTTTTATATATTTATATCTCCCCATTGTCTTCTTGCTTGCATGGTTTCTGCTGAGAGATTCGAGCTTAATTTGACTTGCTTGCCTTTGTATGTGACACTTCTGTTTTCTTTGGCTGCTTTCAGAAGTGTCTCCTTAGCTGTGATTTTGGAGAGCTTGA
>NW_006409114.1:111676-112980 GCF_000296735.1 Chrysochloris asiatica
TGTTTCTGACTATTCCTTTCTCTCCCCCTCCAGTGTCTTCTCTGTGCTGCCTGGCCAGGGAAGCACTGGAAACTCCTTGTAAAGTGTTTAAAACATTTTATAATCATTTTCCTGAATTCCTTCTCAGGCATTTCCAAGGCCTGCCTTTCTTCCAGAATCAAGTCCAGTTCTACCTCTAGGTCATTTTTCTCAGACATTTTATCTTTTTTTCTACATGTACTGATATGGTTATCTGCTTTTGCGCCTTGGACATGTTTAGTGTTTATCTGTGACCTTAATAATTAATTGAGTATGTGTTTTGGTATTTTTTATGCTTTCTGATTGCTTCCAGGGAGACGTGATCAGGATGTGGGCTTCCCTTTTCACTTTTCTTATTGCTTAACGCAGAGTAACTTTCACAGGTGTTGTCTGTTTCCCTGGTATATGGTAGTTGTTATTGGTTCTTGCTTGGGTTTTGGTGTTTTATAGAGTGTGATTGTAGCTTGGCTATATGGCAGCCATTGCTGACTCTTCTTGTGTTATATAGGTAGAGAAAGAGTCCTCCAAAAGTAAAAGGGGGAACATAGAGCAGCAAAACCGATTGTGTTGTTTAGTTCTTTTGTGTCTTTTTCAAGTCTCTTTGTGGTTCTATCCATTTTTGAAAGCAGTGTATTAAATTCACCCACTATTATTATGGATTCATCTATTTCTTTCTTTAAATGTATTAGAATTTGCTTTATACATTTTAGAGCTCTTTCATTGGGAGCATATGTATTTATTATGGTTATATCATCTTGTTCAATTGTCCCTTTAATCATGAGATAATGTCCATCTTTATCTATTATGCTGGTTTTTGCCTTAAACTTTGTTTTATCAAAGATTAGTACAGTCACTCCTGTTCGTTTTTGATTGCAATTAGCTTGGCATGTTTTTTCCATCCTTTGACTTTTAATCTGTTTTTGTCTCTTGTGTTTTTAATCTGTTTTTGTCTTTTAATCTGTGAGATGTGTCTCTTGCAGACAGCATAGGCGTGGATTAATTACTACCATTTTTTTTTGTGTGTGTGTGTGTGTAGTATTGCTGCTTTCTTTGTTCTGTGTGTCTTCCTTTGTTGAGTTCATGCTTTTTGTGTTCTTTTTTGGTGAGTTTCCACATAGTTTAAATGTTTCCATGTCCTTCTTGGATTTCCATTATCTTGGTTTGTTGTAAAGTGTTAATTTTCTTTGAAGTTGCCTTATAATCCATGAACTTTTCTCTCCATTTAGTGCAGTCTGTTTTATCCTGTAATCTACATGACCTTCTCACCATCTGGATCTCTGTTCCTA
>NW_006409114.1:114352-114853 GCF_000296735.1 Chrysochloris asiatica
CAGCAAAAAACTCCAAGAAAAACAAAACAGAAAACAACAACAGTAACAAAAAGACAAAACTAGATTGAATACTGTAGTCTATAATTGCAGAAAAGGGAGAGTAAAAAAAAAATCTGTAGCCTAACATGTGTATGACTTTAATGTCCTCTCTTTAGCTTCTTGCCTTCAACATTGCCTGAGAGATTTCAAGATGCCACTGTTTGGCTGTTATGCTGTACCTCAGGATTTAATTTAATTTTTAGCCTGCTTTGTTTTAAACTCTTGTTCCCTCTCTACACCCCTGTCCTTGCCTTTCCCATATTAAAAACAAAAACAAAAAAACCCAGAAAAAATCATTTCAGGGTCAGCTCTTGGCTGAGAGCATCTGTGCGCATGCATGGCAGAAGAATCCACCAGTGGTGAAAGTGGGAAGTGTCAGCTCATTCAGGCACCCCCCTCTTGTCATCAGAATGGAGGTGTGCATAGTCGGGCGGGGGCAATGAACAGATACCAAAAAAAAAA
>NW_006409114.1:118323-124301 GCF_000296735.1 Chrysochloris asiatica
TGATCATCCATCCATCTTTCTCATCCTCTATGTGCCTAGCCATCAGAAAGAAAGAACCAATATTTTAAATATGTTTCATCTCATATTTCAGTGACTCAGTTTTTGGAGTTCTGGTGTGGTGCTGTAGGATATAAACTGGATTGTTAACCTCAAGGTCTTATGTTCAAACCTACCAGCTGCTCCTCCAATTCACAGAGATCTTGTAGAGTAGAGTAGTCATGCTTTCCATAGGATTCTATACTAAATCTTTACAGTAGCAGACCACATCTTTCCCCTGCATAAAAGTTTGGTGGGTTTCAACTGTGGATCTGCTGTTAGCAGCCCACCCGTAACCCATAGCAACAGCATGATTATTTATTTATTTATTTTTATATCATTCATCATCATCTGGGAGTTCTAGTGTAGTGCCATAGGGTAAAGCACTGAACCACAAGGTTGGTGGTTCAATCCCACTAAGTGTTCCTTGGAAACCCTTGGGTGGTTGTGAGTCATATCCAACTTGATGGCTCTTAACAACAACAGCAGTCATCTACAATTTCCTAGTTTATTTTCATATATATTTTCTGTCTCTTAATCTTGTTTGCACCTTATCCAAGTCAGATTGTTCCTGGCCCATAACAGGTGTTTAGTGAACATTTGATTAGTGGATAAATGAATTTAGACAGTGGAAGCAATGCAATTAAAGTTATTATACAAATTCTTATACTGAGAACTAATATTTGTTTTCTCAGTGGAAGGAGAGAGACACATTATAGCCCACACATTGTGGAATCCTGTTTGAAGTTCATAGTAAGCATATTAATTCACCTTGCACTTCAGTACTGGTTTGTGCTACCTTTTCACTTGTCCTTGAGTGCTAGTCAGTCACTTACAAAACAAAAAGTAGGCATATTGTTTCAGCCACTCCAGCCATACTGATTAATTTTTTTGTGTGTAAATTTGGCACCAAACAGAAAAAGTCAATTAGCCATTAATGGTAATTAAAAAAAAATTTTTTTTTCTGTATTCATCTACAAATGAAACACATCTAAATCCCTGTTATACTTTGTTTTCATGGATGGAGTGGACTGGTTAAACTTCAGGAAGTCACTTTAGAGGACCTTTTATTGGTAAAAATTAGAATAGGGAAACATGTACCTTGTTCTCACCCTCACCAAAAAATAGTTGAACCAATTTTAGCTGGTGGGGGGCATAAGTTGAGGAAATATTATGACCTAAATTATTGTGTTTCTCATATGTAAGCATTTTAGAGCCAGTTCTTTGTATATTTTAGGATCTACAATGGGGATGGGGAGCGTCTAGCCTGCTGAATATATAAGCCCTCAAAATAATTCCTTATGGCCCTGCCAATGCAACTGCAGGAGGGACTCAAAATTCAGTAAATCTAGGAGCTTTTTTGATAGCAACATAAATGTGTATTGTGATGATATAAATATCCAAATGGGCCTTGGCAGAAAAAAGGTTCCCCAACCTTGATCTATAACTTTTTAAGCATTTTACGCATTGACTTTATAATTGCCATGAAATTGAATTATATTATGTAAACAAGAGAAATACCTGTTTTAATAATAACAGTGAGTTGCTACTACATTCCTGCATGGTACATAGTTGATTATCTGCCTCTCCAACCCTCTACCATTTATTCAGTGAGTAGTGAATTCTGACTGTGTACCAATGGCACTACAGGATAACACGCTGGATTGCAAGGTCAGTTTGAGCTGCAAGGTCGGTGTTTCAACACCCCCCAGTTGCTCCTTGGAAATGCTATACAGGGTCACTGTGAGTCAGAACTTACTCAGTGCAACTTAACAACAACAGCAACCAGAAGTATTAGGAGGTACTGTGGATGTAAATGAGAATTGTTCCATTGTAAATAGTTACAAAGCAGTGGGAGAGTGTGATTCTGTTTATGTTGCTGTTTTATAGTAGCATGTACTTGAAAGATTAAGCCAAGTGTTCTTTTATTGCTGTATTTATCTGTCCATTGATGTGTGCGCATTGATGCCCAAACCATTCTGATTTGCAGGATGCCCAAACCATACCCATCTGTGGGAACAATTGGGAATTGAAAAAATTTAGTAGACTCACTACTATGTTGTTATTGTTAAGTGCCATTGAGGGGGCCTGTATAATTCTGTTTTGCAGTGTTATGGGTGAGGAAATTAATTCCCAGAAGAGAGTTCAGTTCATGAAACCCCAACTAGTTACTGAAAAAAAAACACAAGACTAGAACCCAGGTTTTGTTTTTCATTTGTTATATTGTATGACTTAAATGTTAGTTTCTCTACAATTTGTGTAGTGTTAGGAACTGACTCCATGGCACATAACAATAACAACATAGGGTAAACACTAGATTACAAGGTCAATTTGAACTGCAAGGTTGTGTTTCAAACCCACCAGCCCCTACTCAGAAACCTTATATAAGGTTGCTATGAGTTGGAACCGACTCAACGGCACTTATTAGCAACAACATAATTTGTAAGATCTTGTAGTAACTAGAGAGTTGGGCTTCATTGTTTTTCAAAATATGCTTCTAGCTATACCCATGTCATACTGCAGTTAGATATTTAAGAAGTGTATTTTAACCATATCACCAGTTATATTCCTGTGACTTCAATTCAGAGGATTTTATTTTTGAACTAATTTATGTTTGAAATAACTGCATATGAAAATCTTGGTTTGAGATGAGGTAGGCAGATAGGTGCTGTTGAATTGAATCACACTCATGGTAACCTCATAAATAGCAGTATGAGATGTTGCCTGGTCCTGCATCCACCCCACAGTCACTGTGATGGTTGAGTTCATTGTGTTGGCTATTGTGCCAGTCCATTTCACTGAGGGTTTCCTTCATCCTTACTGGCCCTCTACTTCACCAAATCCACCACTTGTCTTCAAGTTTGTTGTACTGTAGTGGTTTCTGTATTGCTGTGATGCTGGAAGCTGTGCCACTAATATTTTAAATACCAGAAGGGTCACTTTTGGTGGACAGGTTTCAGCTGAACTTTCAGACAAGACAGAAGGGGAAGAAAGAAAGGCAGAATTCTTCTTAATGTTTACCTACTGAAAACCTTATGACTAGCATCAGAACATTGTGAGACAAGGCCCTTAGGTTGGAAGGCACTCACAGTATGAATGGGGAAGAGCTACCTCCTTAAAGTATAGTTGACCATTATGTGAATGAAGTAAAGCTTTCGGGACCTCAATTTGCTTAAGGGGCACAATTCAAAATGAGAACAGCTGCAAACATCCATTAATAATTGGAACTTGAAATATCTGAAGTATGAATCTAGGAAAGTTAGAAGTTGTCAAAAGTAAAATGAAATGCATAAAGATAGATAGCTTACACATTAGTGAGCTGAAATGGACTGGTATTGGACATATAAAATCTGACAATCATCAGGTTAACTATGGCAGGAACAACAAATTCAAGAAGAATGGTGTCACGTTCATTGTCAAAAAGAACATTTCAGATTCTGTCTTGGATTCTCTCTGTTATAGGATAAGATCCATATGCCTACGAGGAAGACCAATTAATACCACTGTTATTCAAATTTACATGCCAATCACTGTAGTCAGTAATGAAATTGAAGAATTTTACCAACTTTTTCAAGGAACCCTGTTAACGTAGCAGGTTATGAGTTGGTCAGCTAAATTCAAGGTCAGCAGCTCAAATCTGCCAATCATTCTACTGGAAATGATGAGGATTTCTGCTCCCATATTGATTTACAGCCTAGGAAACCTTATTCAGGGTAGCTGTGATATGTAACCAATTTGACATTATATAACCACCACCATCACCAAAAAAAACACAACTTGTTTAGTCTGAAATTGATCAAATATATAATTAAGATGTATTGAAAGTTACTGGTTATTGGAATGTGAAGGTTGGGAAAAAAGAGGAAGGGTCAGTAGTAGGAAATAAAATAAAGACCTTGGTGATAAAAATGATACTGGAGATCACATGGTGGAATTGTATAAGACCAATGATTTATTTATTGCAAATACCTTTTTAAAACAACTTAAGAGGTGGCTATACGCATGACTTATATCTGTAAGTCAAAGAAGAGATGGTGGTAGAGCTCAATATCATCAGCAAAAACAAGGCCAGGGCTAACTGTGGAAAGACCATCAATTGGTCATATCCAAGTTTAGACTGAAGGTGAAGAAAATTAAAATAAATCTATGAAATCCCAAATATGATCTTGATGAACATATCCCACCTGAATGTAGAGATCATCTCAAGAACAGGTTTGAGACATTAGACACTAAAGACTGAAGACTAGAAGAGTAGTGGGATGACATCAAGAATATTACACAGCAAGTAAGCAAAAGGTCATTAAGAAGAAAAAAGGAAAAGACCAAAATCGATGTCAGAAGAGACTCTGAAACTTACTCTTGAGCATAGAGATGCTAAAGCAAATGGAAGAAATGAGGAAGTAAAAGAGCTGAACAGAAAATTTCAAAGAGCAGCTAGAGGAGACAAAATAAATTATAATGAAATGTGTAAAGATCTGAAGTTAGAAAACCCAAGGGAAGAACACATTCCATATTTCTCAAACTGTAATAAATGATGAAAAACATATAAGCCTCAACTTGCAATATTGAAACAGTCAACTTGCAATATTGAAACATTCTATTGGGTAATGCAGAAAGCATCCAGAGTCAGTTTACCACAAAGAAATAGTAAATGGTCAACCTTATCAAGAAGTATTATATGATCAAGAACTGATGGTACTGAAGGAAAAAGTCCATGATGCACACAAAGCATTTTAAAAAACAAGCCTCCAGTAATTGAGGGTCTACAAACTGAAGAGTTTCAACATACTAGAAGTACTAGAGGTGCTCATGTATGCCAGGGAATTTAGAAGACAGCTACCTGGTTAATTGATTGGAATAGATACTTATTTGTGCCCATTCCAAAGAGAGGTGACCTATTGGAATGCAGAAGTCATTGAAGAGTATCATTAATATCACATGCAAATAATTTGTGGAAGATGATTAAAAAATGACGGCAGCATTGACAGGAAGCTGCCAGAAATTCAAGCTGGATTCAGGAAAGGATGTGGAACTAGAGATATCATTGCTGATGTCAGATGGATCTTGACTGAAGCCAGAGAATAACAGGACAATGTTTACTTGTACTTTATTGACTATGGAAAGGCATTCGATATTAACCAGCAATGGATAACATTGAGAAGAATGGGTATTCCAGAACACTTAATTGTGCTCATGAGAAACCTCTACATATACCAAGAGGCAATTATTTGAACAGACCTAGTATGGATCAGCCAGGTGGCATCATTGATGGCGTCAAGTGTGGCAGCGGTAGTGCAGTTGGCCCAGGATTGGACATTGTTTCGTTCTTCTGTGCATGGGGTCGCTATGAGTCGGTTCCAACTCGATGGCACCTGACAACAACAACAACATCAAGTGGATACTGAATCGTTTCAAATCAGGAAAAGTGTAGTGCAGAGTTGTATGCTTTCCGCCACACTTATTCAGTTTGTTTGTTTGTTGTTGTTAAGTGCTGTCAGGTTGGTTCTGACCCATAGCGATCCTGGGGAGCTTGAACTGCTGACCTTGTGATTCAAACCAACTTTGCAGTCAAGTATATTAACACAAAACGTCATATCAGGACTCCATTAACCCACAGCACCACATGAGGCTTCAATTTGTAGGCTGATAAATAATCCAAGAAGCTGGATTATGTGAAGGACAGGGCATCAGGATTCGAAAAAGACTCATTAACAACCTGCAATATGCAGATGATACAACACTCCTCTCTGGAAGCAAAAGGGACTTAAAATACTTACTGGTGAAGATCTTAGACTACAACTTTCAGTATGGATTGTACCTCAATGTAAAGGAAACAAAAATCCTCACCATTGGGCCAATAAATAGTATCCATGATAAATGGAGAAAACACAGAAGTTTTGAAAAACTTCATTTTGCTTGGTAGCAGCAGTCAAGAAATCATA
>NW_006409114.1:125001-131879 GCF_000296735.1 Chrysochloris asiatica
TATGCTGCCAGAGCTCCTTATATTAATAATTTGTTGTTGTTAAGTGCTATGGAGTCAATTCCAACCCATAGCAACCCTGTATAGGGTTTCCGAGGAGCAGCTGGTGAGCTTGAATCGCAGACCTTGCAGTTCAAATTGCTTTGCAGTCTGGCACATTAACCTGTAGTGCCACACCAGGACTCCATAGGAACATGGACTGTACAATGTATGAATCTATGAAAACTGGAAATTGTCACCGATAAAATGAAACACATAAATACAGATATCCTAGGTGCATTAGGAAGCTGAATTGTACTCATATTGGACATTTTGAATCTGATAATCACATGGTTTGCTATGCCAGGAGTGGTATCGCATTCATCATCAAAAAGAGCCTATTAAGCTCTGTCTTGAAGTACAGTGCAGTCTGTGAGAGGATAATATCCCTAAGTCTACAAGAAAGACCATTAATACCACTATTACTCAAATTTACTCACCAACCACTAAAGCCAGTGATGATGAAATTGAAGAATTCTTCCAACTTCTTCAGACTGAGATTGATCAAACATGTAATCAAGATGTACTGATAATTACTGGTATTTGGAATGCAAAGGTTTGAAACAAAAAGGATTAGTTGTAGGAAAATATGGCCTTGGTGATAGCAGTGATGCTGGACATTGCATGATAGAATTTTTCAAGGCCTATGACTTCTTCATTGCAAATACCTTTTTTAAACAACATAAAAGTTGACTATACACATGGACCTCACTAGATGGACTACACAGAAATCAAATTGACTACATCTGTGGAAAGAGATAGTGGAAAAGCTCCATATCATCAGCCAAAACAAGGCCAAGGGCAGATTGTGGAACAGACCATCAATTGCTCATAGACAAATTCAGGATGAAGCTGAAGAAAAATTTAAAAAGTTTATGAGAACCAAAATATGACCTTGAACATATCTCATCTGAAATTAGAAATCATCTCTGGAACACATTTGATGCATTAGATGCTAAAGGCCGGAAGAAAGCAAAAGGTCAGTAAGAAGACAAAAAGAAGGAAAAGACTAAAATGGATATCTGAAGAGATTCTGAAACTTAGTTTCTAGCATAGAGATGCCAGAGCAAATGGAAGAAATGAGGAGGTAAAAGAACTGAATAGAAAAATTTGAAAGGCAACTCTAGAAAACAAAGTCAAATATTACAATGAAATGTGCAAACACCTGGAGTTAGAAAACCAGAAGGGAAGAACACGTTCATCAGCATTCTTCAAGCTGATGGAACTGAAGAAAAAATGTCAGCATGCAATATGGAGAGATTCTATGGGTAAAATACTGAATGATGAAGAAAGCATCAAAAGGAGATGGAAGGAATATGCAGAGTCACTGTACAAAAAAACAAAAACAAAAACAAAACCCCATCAAAAATCCAATTTCAACCATATGAACAGGTAGCATATGACCAAGAGTCAGTGGTACTGAAGGAAGAAGTCCAAGGTGCATCGAAGGCATTGGCAAAGAACAAGGCTCTGGGAATTGATGAAATACAAATTGAAATCTTTAAACAAACTGACACAGCATTGGAGGCACTTGCTTATCTATGCCAAAAAATTTGAAATACAGCTACCTAGTCAACAGACTGGAAATGGTCCATATTTGTGCCCATTACAAAGAGAGGTGACCCAGCGGAATGTGGGAATCATTGGACATCATCATTAATATCCAATGCAAGCAAAATTTTGCTACAAATAATTAAAAAATGATTGCAAGCATACATTGACAAAGAATTTCCAGAGGTTCAATGCTTGGATCAACCATCAACACTCATGGAAGCAGCATTCAAGAAATCATTAGGCAATTGCATTAGGCAAATTTGCCTAATTGCATTAGGCAAATCTGCTGCACAAGACCTCTTTAAAATGTTGAAGAACAAAGATGTCAGTTTGAGGACTAAGGTATGCCTACCCCAAGTCATGGTATTTTCAATAACCTCATAATATGTAAAAGTTGGACAGTGAATAAGGAAGATTATTGTCTGTTGTTTTTGAGGCATTGTGTTGTTTTGGTATTGGTGAATGTGTATTGGTGTATTCTTAGGCACTCACTAACTGCCTTCTGTTAGTTGTGGTCAGGAGATGAACTTGTGTACCATTCTCTGTTCTCTGTGCAGTGCAGTTCTGTATGGATTTAACTGGCATTTCTTTTTGGTCAATCCAACTAGCAATGATTCAAGCCCAGTTGGTAGGATAGTAGAACATATTGCTGTGGTTGGGCTTTATGGTCACAGTTGCTGTCTCCTATAGGGTGAGGCAATAAAAGAAAATACAGTCACAAAAGATAAGAAAACCAAACAAGTAAACCAACAAATAATAGCAAGATAATAACAGAAGGAAAAATAAAATAAAAAATTGGATATGGTATTGTATCCACTGTATGCAATAAGCTATTGACCTCTTGGCTTCACAGATGCCTGACAGAGTCAAAATGGTCACTCTGCCTATCCAGCACAGATGACCATTCCTTGTCTACCCCACGTGTCCATTCAGCCACTTCTTGAGAGCTAGTCCAGGGCTTGCTAGGCCAGTTTTGCAGAATTGGAACATGGCCCACCTAAGTAGGGCTATTGTGGTTAGTTCCTCTCTTCTTCATTGGAGTTTACAACATCCGAGTGGCTCTGACCATCTGGAACACTGTAGCTTTGATGGGGGTATATGTTGGTGGAGGATGGCCTTGTCTCTGGTGAAGAACCAGAGGGGGAAAAAGTTGCACTTTTGTCTCTGAAGCCACAGGTATGTTTTCTTGTCTCTGAAGCCACTCACAAGATGCTTAAGTTGACTGCTGCAGATTCTGTCAGCCACCACAGTTCAGTAGACATCTTCTTTCTTGTTCTGTCTGCTCAACTCTGTCTCCCAGTAAGCCCTCCATCAACCTTTCTATCCCTTCAGCTGAAGCTCAGTGTTCCAGGACTGTCTTCTGCATCTGTGTTGCCAGGTTTTCTGTATCCTTGCTACAGAGAGTTTGCACAGCTTTTCTGCCTCACTTGTTATCTTGCCACTCTAAGACTTTTTCTGAATACGTTAAAGTGAAAGGTCTTTCTTTATAAAATAGAACTGGATTTTCTTATCTTTGTGAGAATATATGCAGTTCTACACTGAAATTTTGGTTTGATTGACCCGGTATGTTGCTTGCTTTCCTCTTTCACTGTTAATGAGTATGTTATTTAATTAGGTATGTTATTCAAAATTGCATTTACTCTCTTAGGGAGTAAAACATGACCCAAACATTTCCAATAGTACATATATTCTTACAGTGTAGAATTTATTACTTGGTGGCTTTTAACTAAGCAGATAATTTAGTTGTAACCATTTAGTATTCCTGGAGGTCTACGAATATATAGGTCACAATCTTAGAATGGCTCTGTGGTACTTATAAAAGAAATTGTTGTTGTTGTTAAGTGCTGTAGAGTTGCGTTCCGACCCATAGTAACCCTGTGTAGGGTTTCCGATGAGCAGTTAGTGAACTTGAACCCCCAGACTCCCCGTTCAAGTGGACTTTGCAGTCCAGCGCATTAACCAACAGTGCACACCAGGATTCCATATAGAGGGAATATTTGTAGATTTATGTGCCAAATGTAGACTAGTGTTAATAATTATACACCTCTGCTGTAAGATTATATAAGTTGTACATTCTTAAGCTAAAATTAATGATTGTGAAGCCACTTGTGTTTTAGTTTTTATTTTTGTAATAGTGAAGTCTTTGTGATAATAAGCTTAGGAATAGATTTTTACAGTTCTTTGTGATAAGACATTAAAGATGACTTAGTATACAGTAACATAAAGTAAGATAGACCAAAACTCACTAGTATCAGCAAATATTAACTTTGAATAAACATGAGATAAACTATGTATATTCAGGATTTTTTTCTGTTAGCTAATCCCTTATTATGCTTTGTAATCTTTCTTTGTGTTTTAGTTCACTGTTTCATATTTTCAAAATGATGTGTTTCATTTCAAATATTACCTTCTTGAGTCTAATATCTTAGCAATTCCCCTTCAGTTTTGGCAGAGCATTTCTTTACATTTTGCAGAGAAACCAGAGGATGCTGGCTAGGGGTTGGCCTCTGAGTTTCATAACATTGGAGACCAACTGAAAAAAGTCTGATGACTGTCATAATAGGTAGTCATGTCCGATATGTAGGGTGTTTGCAAAAACCAGTATAGTTGAGTATCTTGGAGAGATAAATTGCTTTATTTTGGATTTGAAAATACCGAGTAGAGCTTGGGTTGTATATCTTTATTGCATAGTTCAGTAAAGCACTTTTTCTTTCTAGTGACCTAGGAAGAGATCAAGGAAGCCTGGTGTGGTGCTGTGTAGGGAAGTACTGGATTGCTAACCTCTAGGTCATCAGTGCAAACCCATCTGTCTGCATCTCAGAAACCCTATACAGGGTCATTGTTAGTCCGAACCAACTTGAAGGAACTTAACAACAACAACAATAAAAAAAGAGACCTGGGGAGTGATAGGTGAATAAAGATAAGCCAGAGCCACTGTTAGAACTTAAAATCTGGACAGTAACAGCTATAAGGGCCTTTGAACTGCACCTACATAATGGGGGAGAAATGGTTCTAAGAAAGCCAGTCTTAGACTGGGACTCTACTTTCTCAGGGGCCCAGAGCCATCATTTATCTACTCATTCCTGAGCACCAGCCTTTTCCACCCCTACTCACCTGTCTCTCTCTGGTCTTTTTAATTTCTTTAGCTTCTTTAATTTAGTCAAAAAAAAAAAAAAAAAAAAATGACCTTTCTACTCTTCTTAGATATAGCAAAAATTATGGAGTCCTGGTGTGGTGCTGTGGGTTAATGTGCTGGACTGAAAAGTCAGTTTGAACTGCAGAGTTGGTGGTTCAAGCTCACCAGCTGCTCCTTGGAAACCCATTGCAAGGCGCAATGGGTTGGATCTATTCGGTGTCTTTAACAGCAACAACAACAAAGCAAATATTATAAGTAAGTCATATGGACTCCCTACCTCACTCCCCTTACCTCCCCCCCTCTTTTTTTTTTTTTTTTGCTTTCCTGGTCATAGACCATATCTTAATTCTTAAATCTTGAAACATCTGTATTTTAACTAGCAGCACCCTCTTCTGACTTGCTTATCTCTCTTTTGTTTTTAAGTGCCATAGAGTCAGTTCTGATTCAGAGCGACCTTCTGTAGGGTTTCCAAGGAGTTGTTGTTAAGTGCCATCAAGTCAGTTCCAACCCATAGCGACCCTGTATAGGGTTTCCAAGGAGTGACTGATGAGCTTGAACCACCAACCTGTAGCTCAAACCGACATTGCAGTCCAGCGCATTAACCTACAGTGGCTAGTGGATTTAAACCTCTAACCTTCTGGTTAGAGTGCTTGTCCTATACTGCCACACCAGGACTCCCTTATCTCTCTCGCCCTCCATTTTTCTCTTTTTCTTCCTTCCAGGAGTTATCTGATCTCTACAGTACAGTCTTCCTCAGAATTTTTTGCTTGGTCCTTTTGTCTCAGTCTAGATATACTCCATAGCTTTAACTACTATCTATTGATGGCTTCCAATTTAGTAGCTCTTCAGGTCTGATAATAACAATGATGATAGCTGAAAACCTGCATATTACATACTGAGTGCTATGTATATTTCAGACATTGTTGAATTTGTCTGACTTTTAGCATTTAATTCTTACAATAATTATCTAAATTATGTTTTTGTTGACAAAGAAAAGGAAGCTTAGATTAATTTGCCAAAGATCAATGAGCTACTAACAATCAAAAGTAGAATTTGGGTCCCAATTCAGACTCTAAAGCTATTATAGTTGAACATTTTAGTTCCTCATTAGTTCTTTCTTAGATTACTTATGGAGTCCTGGTGTGACACTTCAGGTTAATGCACTAGACTTCAGGGTTGGTTTGAACCACAAGGTCAGCAGTTCAAGCTTACCATCCGTTCCTGGGAAACCCTGTACAGGATTGTTATGAGTTGGAATTGGCTCAACGGCACTGAACAACAACAATAACAAGATTACTTATAATTAGTCCTAAGTCATTCTTCCATTGCAACCATCTTTATAATGAAAAAAATTGGATCATGGCCATTTCCTTATCTGAAAACCTTGAGTATTTGCAAAGAACTCAAGATACATAGCTTAAATTTCTAGGAAGCTTTTTTATGATGTTGTCTCTCTAATGCCTTGTAACCATTTCCTATTTCACTCTCTATATTTTTACTACAGCTTTATGAAAATACTCTCTGTATGTAGCCTTTGCATTTCCATATTTATTCTAGAACAACTCCGCATTTTGCCTTTCCCTGTGACTCCTCATTCATGTACTGATTCCGTCAGCAAATGAAGGTGGAAGCTAGACATGATGTCAGACAATACAAATGCATTAGATTAAACTGAATTCAAGTACTAACTTTTTTTTTTTAAGGTTTTTATTGTGGATTGAGTGAAAGTTTACAGGGCATATCATCAATTTTACATTCAGCAAATCATATACCTTGTTTCATTACATTAATTATAATCCCCACCATTTACCATCAGTTAACAGTATTTCTCTCCATCTACTTTAGCTTTTTAAAAAACACATAAACAAACAAACAAAAAAAACACTCAGGCATATATAATAATTTACAACTCCAAAGGGCACATTCTGTAAGTCGGCTCCCGGCCACCAGCTCTTAGTCCTTCTTTACTTAGTCCATGAATCTAGAGTACTCAGCCGCTCCCCCTCTCCATGCCTCCATCACTCTCTGCCTCCATCACTGGTGCTGCCACTTCTCTGGATAAGGTCCAGCATTCTGCTTGTGCGTTCCTCTCTTGATGGTCATAGGGTCCTCTGTTTCTGGACTATAAGATGAACCACTCCCCTTTTTTTGT
>NW_006409114.1:135026-138733 GCF_000296735.1 Chrysochloris asiatica
CTCATGAGTCCTCTTAGTCCGGTATTCCATGTTGTTGTTGACCAAGCTCCTCACTACACATCTACCCGATCCGCCATCTTGAAGGTGGAAGGCCTGGTAGTGTAGTGGTTAAAAATCTGGCTGTGAACCCCGTGGTCAGCAGCTCAAATCCACCAGGCCCTCCGTGTGAGAGAGATGAGGCTTTCAATTAAAACCTTCATTAGAAGGTTTTAGCAACCTTGTAAGAGGAACTGCTGATAGGTATGAAACACTGACGCTGCAGTTAGCAGTATAGTGCTTATCCTGTAGTGCCATACCAGGACTCCATTCACATCAGAGATGTGAAGATTAGTTGAAAAGTGACATGTGGTAAGCATTTTGTGCATATAGTTATTATATGCGACAATGGTGATATTAGGAATTAAGCATACATTTTATTTTATACTGTAATGATCTTTTCTGCTTGGTAGATTATAAGGGCATCATCTAAGTGAGAGTATCTTTTTCTGCAAATGACAGACTCTTGACTCAATCTTACATAATCAATTAATTTAATTGTAAAGTAAATTTATTTAATTTTAAGGGAAAATTAGTGGTAGGCTTGCTCCAAAGGTACTGTGAGTAGTGTCTCAATTATCATCATCAAGGACTGGCATTCTTTCTGATTTTCCCTTCTGATTCTTTTTTTTTTTTCATTTAAAAAAACATTTTGTTGTTGCTGTTAAGAATATACACAAAAAAATGTATACCAATTCAACAGTTTCTACATGTGCACTTGAATGACATTCATGACATTCTTTGAGTTGTGCAACCATTCTCGTCCTCCTTTTCTGAGTTGTTCCTCCCTTATTAACATCAACTCACTGTTCCCTAAGGTTCCTAGCTAAATTGAGTTGCTGTTATCAATTTTTTAAAAATGTTTTATTGTGAATTATGTTATAGTTTACGTGGGAGAACATTAGCTTTACATTGATCCTTATTGTGTATTGTTTCATTGCCATGGTTACAGTCCCCTTCATGCATCATCAACCAACCAAAAGTTATACACTGAAAGCCTGTCCTGTGGTCGTCAGCACACAGTACCTTTCCCTTTATGACCCTAGAGTCCCCAGCCGCTCCATCTCTCCACGTCATTGTCTCTGCCTCCATCTCTGGCGTCACTGTCTCTCTGGGTAGGGTCCCACACTCTGCTCTTCTCCCTTGATAGTCCCAGGGAGTTCTGTTCCTGGACTGCAAAGTCAACCTCTCCTCTCCTTCTATTACAAAACGTCTGCCTTTACATTTCCAACCCTCACAGTCAGTCCTGATAGCAATTATTCAGTATTGTACTACAAGAGACCTATCACCATCTCCTTTCATCAGCCCTGCCCAGAAAGACTGGCTACTACTCAGTGAAGATTCTACCTTCCTCCATTCCCTCTGGATCTAGGCTACCTTTTGAAAGCTTGTAAGCCAGTCACTTCTTGCTTTTGTATCTCCCCCCCCTCATTTTGGGCAGCCTATGTCCAAGTTGCACATCCCTGTCTACCCTGTGTATCCAGGGAGTGGGAATGATCCTCGCTGTAAAGATTTGTTCCCTCTTGAGTTACTGCATCTGTAGGTGTAGGTCAGGTTCATCAAATTGTATCAGATTACTTTTTTATCCTCTTCTTTCTTCTTCTAGTTCAGTTCTGATCATCCAGCCATTGAATCCAGGTCAAGTGGGTATTATCTACAGATGTGGTTGTTCTTATGCATATGCCCTTTCTTCTTATCAGCTGGATGCTTCACTCTCCACTCTAGTCATCTGTGGCTGTGTCACCAACTCTGGGCCCAGGAGTCCCCTGGTTTTGCCACACTGCCGACCAACCAGTTCTCCACCTAGGTTCACAGGAGTCCGTTGAACGTGGTAGGGCTTAGCACCCAGCTTCAATGCTGTTTTTCCCTCACTTCCCCTTATCAGTGACGAACGTGGTAACCAATCAGGTTGCATATCTGTTTGTGTATTCCCATTGAGCCTTAGTCTTGGAAGGGGGTTTGTCCTGAGGAGATCCAACCACTTGCCTTGATGTCTCCAGGGCGAGCAGCTTGCTTGCTGTATTAATCAGTCAAACTGCTGTTAAATTGTTTTTTTATTTTTCCTGTCAGGCTTTCTTTCAAGAAGTATCTTCTGGTCGTCTAGCTGCTCCAGGCTGGTCTGCTTGTCCTTTCAAGTGGAAATTTCCCACCTCAGAAGATTCTGGTTGGGGTTCAGGATTCCACCTATGGTCTTATAAATGCAGAGGTGCCACAGGAAGCCTCCTTCACGGGGCACTTTATAGCCCCATTTTAGGTATTCCAATCAGTTATAGGCAGAAGAAGAATTTTTAAGTTTTCTATGGTGATGTTTCTGGCTATTCCTTTCTCTTCCCCTCAAGTGTCTATTTTTTAATGGTATGCCAGGGAAACCAAGATTCAAAAGACAGCCAAGCAGCTTAACATTATTTCCCCCTTTTTTTGCCCATTTCAACCATGTCTCAATCCCTGTATACCAGAGCCTTGTTGTTCCAAGGTTGTGCATACATCATTATTTACCTGTGTCCCACATAGCCCATGCAAACCTGCCTAATTGTTTTCTCATCTGCCTTATTCTTCCATTCCCCTCCACCTTTGTGTGTATTTCCCCCTTTCCCAGCACCCATACTATCCTGTGTCTATTCCCTACCCTGTGCTCCACCTTCCCCTCCCTCACTGTACCACACCCCGCACATCCCGGTAAACAGCAAAGATTCCCCTGCCCCCTTTAGTATGGGTTCTTTTTCATAGTCTTTTACAATAGTGGTCCTATGCAGTATTTCTCCTTTTGTGACTGACTTATTTCACTCAACATAATGTTCTCAAGGTTCATCCATGTTATGTGGTAGCTTACAGCTTCCTTGTTCTTCAAGGTAGCATAATATTCCATTTTGTGTATGTAACACAGTTTATCGTTTCTTCAGTTGATGGGAACTTAGGTTGTCTCCATCTTTTTGATATTGTAAATAGTACTGCTGTGAACATTGGTGTGCATATATCTACTAGTGTTATGGTTTGATTTCTTGTGGGTAAAATACCAAGTAGAGGAATTGCTTGATCATATGGAATTTCTATTTCCAACCTTATGAGGAAGCACCATATTGTTTTCCAGAGTGGTCGGACCATTTTGCAATCCCACCAGCAATGCAGGAGTGTCCCAATCTCTTTACATCCTTGCCAGCATTTATTGTCCTCTCCTTTTTAGATCTTTGCTGTTATTGCTGTTGTGAGATGATAGCTCATTGTCGTTTTGATTTGCATTTCCTGGTGTGGCTCTGTAGGTTAATGCACTAGACTGCAAAGTCGGTTTGAACTGCAAGGTTGGTGGTTCAAGCTCACCAGTCGCTACTTGGAAACCATCTACAGGGTTGTTATGGGTTGGAACCGACTTGCTGGCACTTAACAACAACAATAAAATGGCTAGAGATTGTGAGCATTTCTTCATATGTTTGTTGGCTTCATGGATTTCCTTCTTGGTCATGTCCTGTGCACATTTTTTAATTGGGTCATTTGTCTTTTTCTTGTAGAGGTGTTGTAGTTTCCTATATTTTAGAAATGGGTCCCTTGTCTGATGTGTCATTGCAAATGATTCACATTCTGTGGGTTCCCTTTATACTGTTTTGGTGAAGTCCTTTTTTTTTTTTTTTTTAATTTATCCTATCTCATTTCATTGCAATAATTACAATCCCCTCCAT
>NW_006409114.1:140061-141653 GCF_000296735.1 Chrysochloris asiatica
AGAGACTATCTCTTCCGCATGCAGTATACCTAGGCACTTTGTCAAAAATCAGTTTGGCTGTATGTGGATGGGTTAATTTCTGGATACTGAATTCTGTTCCATTGATCAGTGTATCTTTCATAATACCAGTACCAGGTTGTTTGGACCAATGTAGCCATGTAGTAAGTTTTGAAATCGGGAAGTGAGAGGCCTCCAACATTGTTCTTCTTCTTAAGCAGTGCTTTGCTTATCCTGGGTCTCTTTCCTTTCCATATACAGTTTTAAATTGTCTTTTCTATCTCTTTGAAGAATGTTGTTGGAATATGGATAGGGATGGCATTGCATGTGTAAATTGCTTTGGGCAGTATTGACATTTTCACAATGTTGAGTCTTCCTATCCAGGAACATAGTATAGTCTTCCACTTCTGTAAGTTGCTTTTGGTTTTCTTGTAGTGTTTTGTAATTTTCTTTGTATAGGTCCTTATTTTCTCTAGTTATGTTTTTTCTTAAATACTACATCTGTTGGGCAGCTAATGTAATTGGTATTGCTTGTTTATATCCTTTTCAGTGCTGTCATTGTTACAGAAGAGGATTCCAACTGATTTTTTTAAGTTGATCTTATACTCTGCCACTTTCTGCTTGGAAGTTCATTTTCATAGTAATATCTTAAGTTGTGAATCTTCCAATGAGGTCTAGTAGCTTTTTTACTGATTCTTTTCAGGTTTTCTATGTATATGATCATATCGTCTACAAATAGAGTTTTGTTTCCTCTTTGCCAATTTGGATGCCTTTAATTTCTCTATCTTGCCGGATAGCTCTGGCTAAGACTTCCAAAACAGTATTTAATAGGAGTGGTGACAAAGAGCATCCTTGTCTGGTTCCCATTCGCAGAGGGAAGGGTTTCAGTTTCTCTCTATTGAGAGTGATGTAGGCTGTTGTTTTTGTATATGTGCTTTTGATTATGTTGATGAATTTCCCTTTGATTCCTACTTTATTGAGTGTTTTTTTAATCAGGAATGGATGTTTGATTTTGTCAAATGCCTTTTCTGCATCATTCGATAAGATCATGTGGTTCTTTTTCTTTTTCATATTTATATGGTGGATTACATTGATTGTTTTTCTAATGTTGAATCATCCTTGTATCCCTTTTATGAAATCCACTTGGTCATGATGTATTATTGTTTTGGTGTACTGCTGGGTTCTGTTGGCTAGGATTTTGTTGAGAATTTTTGCATCTATGTTCATGAGGGATAATTTTCTTTTTAGTGATGTCCTTCGCTGGTTTTGGATTGAGGGTTATGCTTGCTTCATAAAAAGTATTAGGAGGTTTTCCATCCTCTTCTATATTCTGAAATAATTTGAGTAGAGTTGGTGGAAGGTCTTCCGTGAATGTTTGGTATAACTCACCTGTGAAGCCATCGGGTCCTG
The DNA here is from genome assembly GCF_000296735.1 of Chrysochloris asiatica. NCBI lineage: Eukaryota > Metazoa > Chordata > Mammalia > Afrosoricida > Chrysochloridae > Chrysochloris > Chrysochloris asiatica. The sequence continues at coordinate 141,469 of NW_006409114.1, forward strand.
GACTTCTTTTGGTTGGTAGTTTTTTGATGACTTGATCAATATCTTCTTTTGTTATGGGTCTGTTTAGGTTTTCTACTTCACTGTGTGTAACTTTAGGTAGGTCGTGTTTTTCTAAAAATGTATCCATCTCTTCTAAGTTTTCAAATTTGTTGGAGTACAACTCTTCATAGTATTCTGTTATTATC
>NW_006409114.1:142878-143995 GCF_000296735.1 Chrysochloris asiatica
CCATCCTTTGACTTTTAATCTGTTTTTGTCTATGTGTGAGATGTGTCTCTTGCAGACAGCATATTGAAGGATCTTGTTTTCTTATCCATTCTGCCACTCTCTGTCTCTTAACTGGTGCTATGTAATCCGTTTAAATTCAGTATAATTACCGATAGGTTAATTGCTGCCATTATGTGTTTTTTTTTTTTTTTTTGTGTGTGTGTGTGGTCTTGCTGCTTTCTTTGTTCTGTGTGTTTTACTCTGCTGAGTTAATGGTTTTTGTGTTCTTTCTTGTGCGTTTCCTCATAGTTTTAATGTTTCCATGTTCTTGGGTTTTCATTTTCTTGGTATGTTGTGAAGTGTTTGTTTTCTTTGAGGTTATCTTATATTCCATTAATTTAGTGCAGTCTATTTTATCCTTTAATCTATTTGACCTTCTCATCATATGGATCTCTGTTCCTACATGTTTACCTTCTTTCACATTGTAATTGTTTTCATCATAGACTGACCTCCGAGATTCTCTGAGTTTGTTCTTATAGTTTTGTTGTGTTCTAGACTCTTCAATCTGTTGTTTTAGTTCTTGGAGATGCTGACATGTATGTCAGTCTCTGGTTGTTGTCTGTTTTTGTTGGTTCTCAGTCCACAGAACTCCCTTTAGGATGTTTTTGTAGTGCAGGGTTAGCTCTGGTAAAATCCCTAAGTTTCTGTTTATCCGGGAATGTTTTGATAACACTGTTATATTTGATTGATAGCTTTGCTGAAATTTTAATTTGCTCATTCTTAGTTAACAGTATATATATTTTTTCAGGGTTTTATATACGTCTTCCCATTGCCTTCTTACCTGCATGATTTCACCTGAGAGATCTGAGCTTGCTTTTGTATGTAATGCTTCTCTTTTTCTAGCTGCTTTCAAGATTGTCTCCTTAGCTTTTATTTAGGAGAGCTTGATTATGATATGTCTTGGTGATTTTTTTTTGGGGGGTCTGCCCTTCCTGGGGTTTGTTGAGCTTCTTGAATGTTTATCTTTTCACTTTTCAGGGTGCTAGAAAATTTTTCTTCCAGAAGCTCCTCAACTCTCTCTTTTGAGGAGTCGTGTGAATTCGTGTTCTGGAACGTCTGTAATTCTTTTTTTTTTTTT
>NW_006409114.1:144421-146251 GCF_000296735.1 Chrysochloris asiatica
CAGACAGATTGGATACTACTTAGTGGAGATTCTACCTTCCTCATTGCCCTCTGGATCTAGGCTCCCTCTTGAAACCTTGTAAGCCAGTCAGTCACTTCTTGCCTTTGTAGCCCTCGCCACCACCCCACCCCCCACCCCCCAATTTGGGTAGACAATGTCCAAGTTGCCCATCCCTGTCTCCTCTGTGTATGGAGGGGTTGGGTCCTAGAATTCTTAAGTTATTCCTCTTCAATATGAAGTTATTCCTCTATATGACTCTAGATCTTCTTTGGATTTTTAAATTCTTTTTTCTGCTTGCTCTTCTGTTCTAATGGTATTGAGAGATTTGTCTTCCAGCTCACTGGTTCTGCCTTCCATCTATTCTACTCTCCTCCTTTGCTGTCTTAAGTATATTGTTCATTTCTGATATTCTATTATTGATCATTTGGACCTCTTTCTGTAGGTTTTGGATTGTTTCCAATGCTGTATCTATCTTATTTGACTGTTCTTGCAGCATTTTCCTGACTTCTTCCTTATTTTTCTCAATTCCATTGTAAAGTGTTTTGAAACATTTTGCAATAATTTTTTCTGAAGTCCTTCTCAGGCATTTCCAAGGCTAGCCCTCCTTCCAGAATGGAGTCCAGGTCTACCTGTAGGTCACTTGTCTCAGACATTTTATCTTGTTTCTGGATGTGTACTGATATGGTCCTCTGTTTTGCTTTTTGGACATGCTTAGTGTTCAGTTGTTCTGCGGGTGAAAGCTGAGACCCTCTGATCCCTCCAATATTTGTAGCCTTGGAAATTCCGTGTAGGGTCACCATGAGCCAGAACTGACTCCAAGCCACTCAACTAGCGAGAAAGGCGAGTCCCTCTGCTGAGACAATCTGTGTGCATACGTGGCAGAAGAACCCTTCAGTGGGGTTGGGGGTTTCCACTCATTCTGGCACCCCCTCTAGTCACCAGAATGAAGCTTCTCAGATAGCTAGAGGTCATTGAACAGATACCAAAAAACAAAACAAAACAAAAACAATCAGAACAAAGCAAAACCAAACAGAATATTGTTACTTTTGCTCTGAGGATCCCATTGTCGTTAATTCCTGGAAGGTCAGCTTGCTCCCCCGCTTGGTGTTGCTGTTTGGTCTCACACAAGTTGTCGGCTCCAGGCTGCTGAGCCCGGCAGATTCTAAAGTATGAGATTTCTTACTTACACTACAAGTTCTACTAGGTATAAGCCTTCAAACTTTTTAAATATTCCTATCTATGTGGTTCAGCATCTTGGAGCTCTCCCCTGAACCTGCTTCATCCAGTATTATGTGGTATTGCTGATGGAGATCTTCATTGCACCTCTCCCTTCTTACTTTTGTATTGTTATCCCACCTGGCTCAATATGGTAGCTAGAGGCCACTGAGATTGCATGGTTCCTGTTCACATTAAGTGGAAGGGTTGGGCTTCTTTCTCTCTTTTTCATACAGTTTGATTGCTTGTTTCTCATTGGTTTATATTAGGTCTGTCTGAACCAATCATTGGCTGGGGAAAAATTAGCATGGTCTTGTCTATCAAGAGGGTTGACATTACAGGCCATACAGTCTGCAAGAACTACACAATTCTGCTGTTGTAATATGAAAGCAGTCACAAAAGTGTAAAAGAATGAGTGCGAATTTGATCCAGTAAAAATTTCTATGTGTACATTGTTGTTGTTGTTAGGTGCCATAGAGTTAGCACCGACTCAGTGACCTTATGAACTGCAGAACGAAACATTGCCTGATCCTTGGCCAACCTCACTGTCGTTGCCACACTTGAGCCCATTTATGCTGCCACTTTGTCAGTCCATCTCGTTGGGGGTCTTCCTCT
>NW_006409114.1:148245-149244 GCF_000296735.1 Chrysochloris asiatica
AAGCAATATTGCATCATCTGCATATCACAGGTTGCTAATGAGTCTTCCTCTAATCTTGATGCCATTTTTTTCTTCATATAATCCACGTTCTCGGATGATTTGCCCAACACACAGGTTGAATAAGTATGGTGAAAGAATACAGCCTTGTTGCACACCTTTCTTAATTTTAAAACATTCAGTGTTCCCATATTCTCTTTGAACAACTGCCTCTTGGTCCGTGTACAGATTCCTCATGAGCACAATGAATTGTTCTGGAATACTCATACTTTACAATGTTGTCCACAGCTTGTCATGATCCACACAATCGAAAGCCTTTGTGTAGTCAGTAAAGCACAGGTAAACATCTGTCTGATGTTCTCTGCTTTCAACCAAGATCCATTGTACATCAGCAATGATATCCCTCATTCCATGGCCTCTCCTGAATCTAGCTTGAACCTCTGGAGGTTCTGTGTCAATGTATGCTTGCAGCCATTTCTGTATTACTTTCAGTAAAACCTTACTTGCATGAGACATCAAAGATATTTTCTGATGATTTCCGAATTTTGTTGGGTCACCTCTCTTTGAATGGTCACAAATATGGATCTATTCTAATCAGTTGGCCAGATAGTTGTCTTCCAAATTTCCTGGCATAGATCAGTGAGTGCCTGCTGTGCCACCTCACTTTCTTGAAAGACTTCACTTTTTATTCCATCAATTCCTGGTGCCTTGTTCTTTGCCAATTCCTTCACTGCACCATGGATTTCTTCCTTCAGTTTCATTGACTCTTGATAATATCCTACCTCTTGAATCAGTTGAACATCAACTATTATGTGCATAGAAACTTGAATTTCATAACAGTTTCACATCTTAAGAAGTTTGCATCCTTGATTTGTTTTCAACCGCTGGTAGTCCCTGATACTAAGATAGGATTCTGTGGCAATGATTCTGTTGTAAGTTGTTCAGTTTGTCTAACTGTAGTGGCTTTAGTGTTTTTGTGATGCTGGAAACTATGCCACTGGT
>NW_006409114.1:150759-153268 GCF_000296735.1 Chrysochloris asiatica
AACAACATAAAAGATCACTAGGCATTTGGACCTTACCAGGTGGAATATACAGAAATCAAATTGAGTACATTGGTAGGAAGAGATATTGGAAAAGCTCAGTGTCATAAGCCAAAAGAAGGCCAGGGGTACACTGTGGAAGAGACCATGTATTGCACATATGCATGTTCAGGTTGAAGCTAAAGAGAATTAAAACAAGTGCACTAGAGTCAATATATATCCTTGAAGATATCCTACTTGAATTCAGAGACCATCTCAAGAACAGATTTGATGCATTTAATACTAATGGCCCAAGACCAGAAGAGTCGTGGGATGACATCAAGAACAAAAGATCACTAAGAAGACAAGTTGTGGGAGGACCTCAAGAAAGTAAGAGGTCACTAAGAAGACAAGAAAGAAGGAAATAATCAAAATGGATGTTAGAAGAGATTTTGAATCTTGCTCTCTACCATAGAAATGCTAAAGGAAATGGAGGAAATGAGGAGGTAAAAGAACTGAACAGGAAATTTCAGAGTGTAGCTCAAGAACACAAAGATGAGGCTTTCTGTTCTCTAAAGATTTACAGCCTCAAAAACCCTATACAGGGTCGCTTTTTGTCGGAAATGACTCCATACCACATAACCACCACCACCACCAGTGGTATAGAAGGAAGCATTTAAGGTGTATTTAAGGCATTGGCAAAGAACAAGGCTCTGGGAATTGATGGGACTACAAGTTGAAAGCTTTCAACAAATTGATCCAGCACTAGAGGCACTGACTCATCTATGCCAGGAAATTTTCAAGGGAGCTAGCTACCAGACCAACTGATTGGAAGAGACCCATGTAATGGCCATTCCAAAGAGAGGTGACCCAACAGAATGCGGAAATCATTGTACAATATCATTAATAGCACATGAAAGTAAACTTTTGCTAAAGATTTCTAAAATAGCTGCAATAGTACATTGACAGAGAGTTGCCAGAATGGGATTTGGAACAAGGGAGATATCATTGCAGATGTCAGATGGATCTTGGCTGAAAGCAGAGAATACCAGAAAGATTCTTATCTGTCTTTTGCTGACTGTGCAAAGACTTTCAACTCTGTGGATCATGACAAACATTATGGAAAATGGATGTTTTGGAACACTTATTTTTGCTCATTAAGAACCTGGACATAGACCAAGAGGCAGTTGTTTGAACAGAACAAGGGGACAGTGAATGGTTTACAATCAATAAAGGTGTGCATCTGGGTTGTATTCTTTCACCATACTTAATCAGTCTGTATGTTCAGCAGATAATCTGAGAAACTGGATTCTATGAAGAAGAGTGTGTAGGAAGACTCATTAAATATCTGCAATATCCACAGAATAAAACCTTGCCTTACTGAAAGTGACAAGGACTTAAAATGCTTATGGTGAGCAAAGACCACAGCCGATTGTAGGGGTTGCACCTCAATATACAGGAAACAAAAATCCTCACCAATACATTACATCATGATAAATGGAGGAAAGATTAAAGTTGTCAAGGACTTCATTTTGTTTGAATACACTATCAACCCTCATGGAAACAGCAATCAAGAAATCAAAGAACATATTGCATTAGGCAAATCTTTGAACAATATCTCTTTAAAGTGTTCAAGAGCAAAGATGTCAGTGTGCCTGTCTGAAGCCATGGTACTTTCACATAGCCTCATATGCATGTGAAAATTGGACATTGAATAAGAAAGACAATAGAAAAATTGATGCATTTGTATTATGGTATTGGAGAAGAGTATTAATAGTGCTGTGGACCAACAGAAGAACAAACAAATCTGTGTTTGCAGAAGTACAATTGGAATTTCTTTAGAAGCCAGGAAGATCAGACTTTAGACATGTGATAGGTGGTGTTGGTAGTGGTGGAGGTGTTCTGTGGAATTGGTTCTGACTCATAGCAACACTGCATAGGATTTCCGAGGCTGTACATTGTTACGGGAGCAGAAAACTTCATCTTTCTCCCATGGAACAGCTGGTAGTTTTGAACTGTTGACTTTGAAGTTCACAGCCCGACTTGTAACCACTATGCTACCAGAGTACCAAATCGACATATGATTAGGGGTGATCAGTATCTGGAGAAAAACACCATTCTTGGAAAACTGTGGTGGTGGTGGTTGGTGGTTATGTGCCATGGAGTTGGTTCCAACTCACTGCAACCCTGTACAGGGTTTCTGAGGCTGTAAATCTTTATGAAAGGAGCAGAAAGTCTCATCTTTCTCCTGCAGAACAGCTGGTAGTTTCGAACTGCTGATCTTAAGGTTCGCAGCCTGATTCGTAACTACTGCGCTACCAGAGCTCCTTTGGTGTAGAGTGTGCTAAAAACAAGAAGACCCCCAAACAGATAGATTGGTACAGTCACAGCAATAATGAGCTCAAGCGTAACAATGATAGTGAGAATGACGTAGGACCAGGCAGTGTTACGTTCTGTTGTGCCTAAGGCCACTATCATTCAGAACCAACTTTATGGCACCTAAGTTACAACAACAAAATTGGGTTTGATATAA
>NW_006409114.1:154194-157913 GCF_000296735.1 Chrysochloris asiatica
AAAAAAAAAAAAAAAAATTGGACTGTTGATAGTGTGTGGTTTTTCATAACAGAGGTTACTTGTACTTTTAAGTAAAATACATTCTTAGCTCTTGGTTCATTCAGAACAGCCAGATTTGGCCCAGAGTTTGTTACTCAATGATGGATCAGTAGTAGAATTCTTCCCTTCCATGCAGAAGACCTGGGTGCTATTCTGGGCCAGGGTACCTGATGTGCAGCCACCACCCATATATGGGTGAGTTGCTATGATACCTAACAAGTTTCAGTGGCATTTCCAGACTAAGTTGGATTAAGAAGAAAGGTGTGACAATCTATTTGTGAAAATCAATCATTGAAAAATCTATGAATGAAGCCATAGTTAATCATGGGGGCTATATCATAGGACTATGCAACATTTTCTTCCATTGTTCCTGAGGTACTATGAGTTTAGGGTGGAGTGGATTGCAGTTAATAACAGCAAAAACAACTGCTGGTTCAAGTTGCTGCTTTAACTGGGAAAGCTACTACTAGTGTTTGTTATATATAAACATCTTTTTATCTGTTGTTTGAATCGTTGTCTGGCCATAGTTACATATTAAGTGAATGAATAAATGCCTGAATGCATGCAAGCATCTTACTTACCTCTCCTAGACAACTAAGGCATTTATGGGTATAGACTATATTTTTATGTTTTCTATACTTCCCACTTCCCTGAATATAACAAGCACAAAAATAATTGCTGAAAAAGTGCTTTTTCCCCCCTTCAGTTTACTATAGGCAAGAAGTTGGATCAAAAAGTCTTACTGATGTTTTTAAGTCTTAGACTTGAAGAAACTGAAATACTATTAAGAATATGTGTTATTAATTTTTTTGAAAACATTTTTAGATAGGTGAAGATTTTTAAGACTTTTAAGCAGGAATGGTTTATCCATAACCAAGGTAGATATGTGCTTAGGACAGCAGCAAAGTAGGGACACCAGTTGGATAAAGCAAAGACCTGTAGATACCAAGCAGACAGGACACAAGGAAAAGGGAGTACCGCAGTGGAAGGGCACAAGCACTGAAGGAAACTGATGCTAGCTCTAGTGTGTGACAGTGTGCTGTTGCAACTGTTGTTAAGTGTCATCGAATTGGTTCCAACTCATAGTAACCATAGGGTTTGCATGCAAGGTCATATGGGCTTTCTACGCAAAAGATTGTTTAAGCTATAAGACCTCTACCATTTCAATCATTGCAGTGAAATGATAGTGTAAAACTGATGTTCTCCCATGTAAACTATCTCTCAATTTACAATAAGAACTTAAAAACAAAAGGTGGGGCTTGATGGCGGATAGGGGAGAAGTGCAGTGAGGATCTCTGTCAGCAATAACACAGAATACTGGATGAAGCAGGTTTAGGGGACAGTCTCAGCACTAAAAAAAAGGAATATTTAGAAATTTTGAAGGCTTACAGCCAGTGGCATTTGTCGCAGAATTAAGAAATATAGTGCTTTCACATCTGCCTGTCTCAGTGGCTCCTGGAGTGTCCATCTTGGGTGAGATGGAATGGGGGAAGGAACAGAGCAGCCATGGACAGAACTGTGGAGATAAAGGTGTGGACATTCTTTTCCTTTTTTAAAAATTTTAATTTGTATCTGTTCATTGGTCTCTCACTGTCTGTGCACATCCATTTTGGTGACTAGAAGGGGTGCCTGAGTGAGTAGACACCCCACCCCAACCCTGAAGTGTTCTACTATGCATGGGTACAGATATCCTCAAAATTTAAAGAAACCAGTTTCCACTTAAAACCAAACGGCAGTGCAAAACAGCCACAGCCAGCCCTGAACTGTTTATCACTAGGAAAAAAGCCAGAACAGGGATTGTGGAGTGGTTCAGACAGACCAAAAAGGAAACAGGCTGAAAATTAAATCCTGAGTTATGTCATAAATGACCAACAGTGGCATCTTGAAATTTCTCAGGCACCCTTGAAGGCAAGAAACTGAAAGAGGACTTTAAAATCATACTCATGTTAGGCTTCAGATTTTTTTTTTTTCTCTTTTCTCTTTTCTGTGATTATAGACTACAACACCCAGTCTGTCTTTTTCTGTTGTTGCTGTATTGTTTTTTGAGCCCCTCTTTACCTTTAGGGGGCTCTTTCAGCCCTATATTACCCAAGAAGAGACAGCAGTTGTGATCATATAGTCAAAATACAACCACACCCTATAAAATCCCACAATCCAGGCAAGAACCAATACCAGATGCCATACACCAGGTAGGCAGCCAACATCTGCAACAGTTACCCTGAGTCAAGTAATAAAAGTGAAAAGGGAAGACCATCTCGTGATCACATCTACCTAGAGGCAATCAGAAAGCATAAAAAATACCAAAGCACACACTCATCTAAGTATTGAGGCCACAGCTAACTACTGAATATGCCCAAGAAACAGATGACCATATCAGCACAGAAAAGAGACAAAGTAACTGAGAAAAATGAGCAGGAGGTAGACCTATAATCCATACTGGAAGGAGGGCAGGCTTTGGAAATGCCTAAAAAGGAATTCAGAAAAATGATTATAAAGTGTATCAATGCCCTTAAATATTGAGAAAGGAAGTTAGGAAAGTGCTACGGGAACAATCAAATAAATAAAATATTGTCAGAAGGGACCTGTCACCGAAGCAGGATATCATGTTTGGTAAGGTGGAGGGTCAGAGAAAAAGTGGAAGACACCCATAGAGATGAAAGTAGCAAACATCAATTGGCTCAAGCATAGTAACAATTGTGAAATTAACCAAGGACCAAGCAGTGTTTCTTTGTGTTGTACATAGGGTTGCCATGTCAGCACTGACTTGATGGCACCTTACAACAACTACAACAATATCATCTGAGCTAACTTGTCTACCTCCTAACAAATTACTCTCCCTTCCTTCCTATCCCTGGTAACCATCAAAGAATGTGTCTTTTAGTATGGAAATATTGTCTCAAGCTTTTGAAATAATGGTCTCATGCAATATTTGTCCTATTGCAATCAACTAATTTCACTGAACTACCTGGCCGACTGATTGGAAGAGATCCATATTTGTGCCCATTCCAAAGAGAGGTGACCTAATGGAATGCAGATATCATTGGACAATCTCTTTGATATCCCATGTGAATAAAGTTTTGCTAAAGGAAACACAGGAATGGCTACAATCATATATTAACAGAGAACTTCTAGAGGTTCAAGCAGGATTCAGAAGAGACCGTGAAACAAGGGATATCATTGCTGATGTCTGATGTATCTTGGCTGAAAGCCAAGAATATCAGACAGATATTTACCTGTGCCTTATTGACTAGGCAAAGGCTTTCGATTGTGTGGATCATGACAAGTTATGGACAGCATTGTGGAGTATGAGTATTCCAGAACACTTAATTTGCTCATGAGGAATCTGTACCTGGACCAAGAGGCAGTTGTTCGAACAGAGGAACATTGAATGTTTTAAAATTAAGAAAGATGTTCGGCAAGGTTGTACTCTTTCAACATACTAATTCAACCTGTATGCTGAGCAAATAATCTGAGAAGCTGGGTTCTATGAAAAAAAATGTGGCATCAGGATTGGAGGAAGACTCATTAACGACCTGCAATATGCAGATGATATAACCTTGCTTGCTGAAAGTGAAGAGGACTTAAAACATTTACTTATGAAGATCAAAGAGCACAGCCTTCAGTATGGATTGCATCTCAATGTCAAGAAAACAAAAATCCTCACCACTGGACCAATAAAC
>NW_006409114.1:158013-158526 GCF_000296735.1 Chrysochloris asiatica
TATGCATGTGAAAGCTGGACAGTGAATAAGGAAGACTGTAGAAGAATTGATGCTTTTGAGTTATGGTGTTGGACAAGAATATTGAAAGTGCCATTGGCTGCCAAAACAACCAATAGATCCGTTTTGGAAGAAGTACAGTCAGAGTGCTCCTTAGAGGCCAAGATGGCCAAAGTCGTCTCTCATACTTCAGACATATTGTCAGGAGGGACTGGTCTCTGGAGAAGGATATCATGTTTGTTAAGGTGGAGGTGGGTCAGAGAAAAAGAAGATGACCCCCAACCAGATGCATTTGCCAAGTAGCAACATTGCTGGACTCAGGGGGGCAACAGTAGTGAGGTTGGCCCAGGATTGGGCAGTGTTTTGTTCTACTTTGCCTAAGGTCACTATGGATCGGTACCGACTCGGTGGCACCTAGCAACAACAACAACAACAACAACAACAACAACAACAACAATTTCACTCAGCATCATGTCCTTAAGATTCATCCAAGTCTTCTCCTGGCCAACAGTTCTT
>NW_006409114.1:161655-163966 GCF_000296735.1 Chrysochloris asiatica
CCAGTGTCTATTTTATAATATAATGCAAGGAAAACCAAGATTCAAAAGACAGCAGGTTTTTTTTAATCAAAGGTCAGAAATTCAAACTCACCAGTGATCCTTGGAAATCCTATACAGGGGCTCTATGAGTCTAAACTGATTCCATGGCACTTAACAATGACAACAAAAATTCTCATCTTTGATTTTGGAAAATTTATTTATGCTATATTTTCTTTTTTTCTGGGCTGAAGAGTTAATTGTATTCTTTGTATTTCATCTCAAAGTCACGAGTTCCGCAGAATAATTTAGAGACAAAATTCACATTCAAGCAACAGAACTTTGAAAAAAGCAAAGGTTCTTTTTTTAAAAAAAAATTAAGATCTTTAAATGTCTCAAATGTGTTTTCTCTCTGACCTGTGATAAACTCCTGACAACTGAAATTTCATGGCCATCTAAAAAATTTTTGCTACTGTTTTATAAAGAGAAAAGTGTTATGAAAAAAGATTATTTACTATGTTATCAACTACGTGAAACATATCATCAAATTAGCAGAAGTACCAAATTTTTGTTGAATTCAAATTTATTTGCTAATAATGTTTGCTCTTATACTATTCACACAATATTATGTCACAGTTCCCTTAATTCAATTACTAGCCTAACTGCAAGGTTTTCCTTTGAACCAAGCATCATCAAAGCCAGTGACTTTTATTGAGGGATTCATGTCCTTTGCCCATGAAGTCTTCAAAAAATTATTATTACTAACTAGATATTTGAAGACTTAATCATCTTTGGTTTTTTGTTTTTTTTTTAAATTTTCAACTAATCATACATTTTGTTTCATCTCAATGTTTACACTCCCCTTCCTTTAACAGCAGTTATCCTGCTTCTACCCATTTCTATTTTATTTTTCACAAATGAACAAAGCAAAAATATTTGATGCTCACATATAGGAGAAAAAAATATATACTCATTTAAGTTTCCAGAGGGCACATTTTCACTTTTCAGGATGTTAGAGAAATTTTCTTTCAGCAGTTCTTCAACTGTTTCCTCTGTGGACTTGTGTGATTCTTCTCATTCTGGAATGCCGATAATTCTTAAGTTATTCCTCTTCATGTTGTCCAACATGAATCTTAGACCCTCTTCAGATTTTTTTATCCTTTTTAGTGGTTTTGAGAGATTTGTCTTCCAGCTCACTGGTTCTGCCTTCCATCTCGTCTGTTCTGTTCCTTTGCCCTTTCAGAGTATTGTCTATTTCTGATATTCTATTATTGGTCATTTGGACCTCTTTCTATAGGTTTTGAATTGTTTCCAATGCTGTATCTATCTTATTTGATTGCGCCTGTAGTGCTTTCCTTACTTCTTCCTTATTTTTCTCAACTCCATTGTAAAGTGATTTGAAACATTTTATAATCATTTTTTCTGAATTCTTTCTCAGGCATTTCCAAGGCCTGCCATCCTTTCAGAATGGAATCCAGGTCTACCTCTAGGTCATTTGTCTCAGACATTTTATCTTGTTTCTGGACATGTGCTGATATGGTCATCTGCTTTTTCTTCTTGGACATGTTAGTGTTTATCTGTGGCCTTATTACTTAATTGACTATGTGTTTTGGTATTTTTTATGCTTTCTGATTGCTTCCAGGGAGATGTGATCAGGATGTGTGCTTCCTTTTTCAGTCTTCTTATTGCTTAACTCAGAGTAACTTTCACAGGTGTTGTCTGTTTCCCTGGTATATGGTAGTTGTTATTGGTTCTTGCCTGGGTTTTGGCGTTTTATAGAGTGTGATTGTAGCTTGGCTATATGGCAGCACTTGCTGATTATTCATGTGTAATATATGGAGAGAAAGAATTCCCCCCAGGTAGAAGGGGGAGCATAAAACAGCAAAACAGCCCCAGTGCAAAAAAAAAATAAGAAAACAACAACAACAAAAACTAGACTGAATACTGCAGTCTCTAATCACAGAAAAGGGAGAAGAGGGAGAGAAAAAAAAAAAAAATCTGTAGGCTAATATGAGTATGATTTTAATGTCCTCTCTTCAGCTTCTTGCTTTCAAAGCTGACTGAGAGATTTCAAGATGTCAGTATTGCTTGTTATTCTATACCTCAGGCTTTTTAAATTTAATTTTCAGCCTGTTTTGTGTTGAAACTCTCTTTCCCTCTCTGCAGCCTTGTCCTGTCCTTTGCCGTATTTAAAAAACAAAACAAAACAAAAAATAACATTCAGGGCCTGCTCTTGGTCTGAGTATCTGTGCACATGAGTAGCAGAACCCACCAGTTGTGAGGGTGGGAAGTATCCACTCGCTCAGGCTCCCCCTCTAGTCACCAGAATGGAGGT
>NW_006409114.1:164192-170437 GCF_000296735.1 Chrysochloris asiatica
CTTCAAGTTCCAGTAGCTATAAGCCTTCAAACTTTTAAAATATTCCTAGCTCTGTGGTTCCGAGTTTTGGAGCTTTGCCCTGGATCTGCTTTGCCTGATATTCTGTGGTATGGCTGACAGCAAACGTCACTGCACCTCCACCCTCCAGAGGGCACCTTTTGCAAGCTACCCACTGTCTTCAGGCACCCAACTTATCTCAATTATGGGCCTAGAGCCCTCAGCTGCTCTCTCTCTCTGTGTATGCCAGCGCCTCTGCCACCGTCTATGTCACCATCTCTGCCATTGCTGATTTCTTGGTAGCATCTCATGCTCCACTAATGACCTTCCCTATTGATGGTTCTAGAGTCCTTTGCTCTTAAAGATGAAAGATTAACTATTTCTCCCCTTTATTTGCACATCTTTTACAGTTAAGACAATCACAATTAATCCTGATAAGTTACTCACAATTTAATCATAAAATCATGTCACCATCATCCTCCATCCTCTTTAACCAGATCCATCTGGAAATGAGGTAAACTATTTGGGGATTCTACCTTACCTGCTTCATTCTGAACTAAGCACACTCATGAAAGTATGTAACCCACCTACTTTGTGTCTTTGTATCCCCCCATTTTTGATAGCCAATGTCTAAATTGCCTGTCCCTATCAACCCAGTGCACTGAGGAAACAAGTTTGATCCTTGATATATAGAATTCTTCCATTTTGAGCAACTGCATCCATAAGCAAAGGTCCAGTTCATCAAATTGTAACAGTTTACACTTATTTCCATTATTAAACTTCTTTATCGTTATCTGGTTGAGTTCTGGTTAACTAGCCCTTCAAGTTAGGCCAAATGGTTAGTAACTGTGAGTTTGGGAGTTCTCTCATGCCTTTGCCCACTTCAGACCAACTGGCTGCTTCACTGTCAACTCTAGCCCCCAGTGTTTAGGTCACACATCTCCCTAAACTTTAGATTAGCTAGCCCTTCCTCTTCTCTTTCTCATCTCAAGTTCAATGGATGTCAAGGGAAGCTAGCCATGGTCAGTTCATGTCATCATTGCTGTGTTTCCTCCACTTTTATACACCAGTAGACCAGGGTGGACACTAGCTAACATACTAGATTGCTAGTGAGCGTCAGTCTTTGAAGGGTGTTTTTCCTGATGGGCTGACTTTTCTTGCCTTGAGGACTCTTAAGGCAAACAGCTTACTTGATGTTCTAACAGCCAGTCTCCTCTTTTTATGCTAGTCTTTTTTCCAAAATATATCTTCTGTTCTTTTAGCTATTCTGGGTTGTTTTGCATGTCTTTTCAATTGGGAATGTCCCACCTCAGAAGGTTGTGGGTGGGGCTCAGGATTCCACCTAAGGCTCCATATGCTTCAAAGACTTAACAAGAAGTGTACTTGCTTAGGCAAATTCTAATTCCCTTTTATGTAATACAGTCAGTTATAGGCTGAACATGGGCTTACAAGTTTTCTGTAATTATAATTCCTAATATTCATTTCTATCACACTTAACTGTGTATTTTACAGACCTGGGCAGGGGGAACCAGTATCCACGAGACAGTCAAGTATCTAATAAATTTTTTCACCTCATTTATGCTTTTCAGACTATGTCTTGATCCCTGCATCACAGAGCACTGTTTTTCCAAGGTTGTGTTTATATCACTATTACCCTCAATCCCAGTTTTCCACTGCATACCTCCCTAAATCGTCCCCTGTCTTCTTTGTTCATCTACCAGCCTTCCCATTTTTGTACATTGCCCTCCCCTCCTTGTATATTGCCCTTCCTGTCACCAGAACTATCATGTGTCTACCCACTGTTCTGTAAGTTACCTTCCTTTGTGTGGTGCTGTGGGTTAATATGTTGGATTGCAAAGTCTGTTTGAACCTCAAGGTTTGTGGTTCAAGCTCACCAGCTGCTCCCTGGAAACCCTAATCAGGATCTCTGTAGGTTGGAACTGACTTAACGACACTGTAACAACAACAAATGCCACCCCTGATAACTCTCACATAATATTTTAGTATATAAATCTTTTTTTAAACCTTTACAATAATGTTCTTGTGCAGTATCTGTCCTTTTGTTATTGACTAATTTCACTCAGTATAATGTTCTAAAGGTTCATCCGTGTTATAAGGTGTTATGGCAGCTTTATCTTGAAGGTTGCCTTAGTATTCCATTTTGTGTATGTACCAAAATTTGTTTATCCATTTTTCTGTTGTTTGACACTTAGGTTGTCTCCATCGTTTTACTGTTATGAATAGTGCTTTATGAACATCCATGTGTATATATCTACTTGTGTTCTAGCTTGTATTTCTTGTGTATATGTACCAAGTAGAGTAATTCTTGGATCATAAGGTTTTACTATTTCTGACTTTCTGAAGAAGTTCCATACTGTTTTCCAGAGAGGTTGAACCATTTACAGTTACCACCAGCAATGTAGAAGGGTCACAGTTTTTCCACATCCTTAGAAGCATTTGTTGTTTTTGATTATGCCGTGTCTTGGTGATTTTCTTTTGGAGTCTATCCTCTTTGGGGTTTGTTCAGGTTCTTGAATACTTATTATCTCATCTTTCATATTAGGGAAATTTTCTTCCAGCGGATCTTTGACTATCTTTTCTGTGGTTTTCTTTTTCTCTTTCTGTTCTGGAATTGTAATCACCCACTGATTATTCCTTTTCATGCTGTCTCACATGAATCTTTTTCAGGTTTTTTCATTATTATCTCTGATTGCTGTATATTACTTGTATTAAGAGATTTATCTTCAAACTCATTAATTCTGTCTTATATTGATTTAGTTATACTCCTTGCCCTTTCAATAATTTGTCCATTACTGATACTGTTTTACTGGATTTCTGTTTACAGCTTTTGTATTGTTTCCAATGATGTATCTGTTTCATTTGATTTGTCCTGTAGTGGTTTTCTGAAAATTTCCTTGACCTTTCTGTGAAATGTTTGGATATACTTCAGTATCATTCTCCTGAATTCTTTTTCAGTAATTGCAATGCCTCTTCTTCCTTAAAAGCATTTTGAAACTCTTCCTCTTAGTTGTTTGTTTGAATTATTCCATCTTGTGTTTTCATATAAACATACGTTTCCTGCAGCTTTTTAGACATTATGGTATTTTATTTTTTATTAAGTTGATGAATGTATGTTGGAATATTCTTTTGTTGTTTTTGTTAAGTGCCATCAAGTCAGTTCTGACTGACAGAGACCCTGTATAGGATTTCCAAGAGCAGCTGATGAATTTGAACTGCCTACCTGGTGGTTCACAGTGCAGTGCTGATCCTGCAGTGCCACACCAGTATCACTGATTGCCTCCCGGTGGGCGTGATCATGAGATGAGTTTCTTTGTTCACTGTGTGTACAGTTCAATTCAGAATAGATTTAGCAGATTTTGGTTGTAGTCACTGGTCTGATGTATAACAGCTGGTATTGGCTCTTGTCCAGTTTGTGTATTTGTAGAGTGTATGGCTGTAGCTTGGCTATATGGCTGCAGTTGCTGTCTTTTGTCATGTTCTGTAAGAAAAAAATAAAACAAAACCAAAATACAAAAAAACAGACCACACAGTGAGAAATGAAATTCCATGACTTTGCCTTTGCCAATAAGTGGTGCTTCCCCACCTTCTGACCTGTGGCCTTCAAAGCTGCATGAGAAAGTTCAAATGACCATGCTACATCCTGATACTTTCTTCACCCTACCCCCTTTTCCCTCCCTTTACCCCACACATCCATTCTACCCCCTCTTGTACTGAGAACCTGTCAATGGCTGGCCAATATCAACTTTTAAGATTTGGATGAGAGCTTGCCCTAGTGGAGTTGTTGCACCTCCCCTAGGTTCACAAACTCTGTGTGGCTCTAACCACCTGGAAAGTGGGAGATTCCCTGGGAATTGTATGCTGGCCTGAAATAAAATGATAAAAAAGAGAGTAAGTTTCACCTGTGTCTCCACAAGCCACAGGTAGGTCTCTGCAGTGTGAATATGTTTTCTCTTCTCTAAAGCTCTTCATAAATTTCCAACCTGTGTCAAGTTTCATTGGCTGCTACTGTTCATCAATCACCTTGTCTCTTGCTATGTCTATTCAACTCTGTCTCCCAGTAAGCATCCACTTCTCTATCCCTTCCTCTGTAGCACAGAGTTCCAGGACTGACCTCTGTGTCTGTGTCGTCTGGTATTCTGTATCCTTGCTGTAGAGTTTCTGTATAGTCTGTCCTCTTTCTCTGGAAAATCTGTGTGTGGTTTTTGTATGATTTCCAATTTTTATTTCTGTGTATGCAGTTTGTTCTTGTAGCTTATTTTTTTCCTTCTGGATTTTTTTTTCTGAGTTTGCCTTCATTTTGTCTGTGTTTTCTTCTCAATCTATTGAAGGTATGTAAATATCATTGTTTTGAATTTATTATTTGGTAGATCCAATGCCATTTGTCTTAGATTTTCTGGCTTTGTGTTTTGGTCACATGTGTGAGTCACTCTGTCTAATTTCTTCATGTAAACTGAGATTATCTGTTGTCTCTGACACACTGTGATGTATTTGTGTGTGATTGGTGATTATATATTTTTGTTTTTAGGCACTCAACACTTGTCTTTTGATGGTTGATAGAGGATGGGAATGTGTGCAAAGGTTCACTCTTTATGTAGAGCAGTTGAGGGTGCATTGGATTCGCTTTGGCTGTTATCTCTCTCATTGATCATCTGGTGCAGGAGAAAGTGGTGGTGCTCTTCCAGTGGTTAGGGTTCAGGATTTGTGGAGTATCTGGCTAATGTTTTGGTCATTTAGTTGTCTTGCTGAGATAAAAAAGTACAAGAGGAAGCAAAAGGAAGCAACAACAACACAAAGGAAATAAAAAAGAATGAAAAAACATGTAAAACGAACAAGAAAAAAAGAGAAAATAATAAAAATATAAAGAGAAAGAAAAAAATCAAGAAAAAGTAGAACTATGCAGTGGAAAAAAATGCTGTTGTTTAATAAATTTTTGTTAAGTGCCATTGGGTCAGTGTTCTGACCCATAGCGACTCTATATAGGATTTCCAAGGAGCAGCTGGTGAGCTTGAATCGCTGACCTTGCAGTTTAAATGGCTTTGCATCTGGTACATTAACCCACAGCGCCACACCAGTACGCCAATAAAGTAAATAGTAAAGATAAAAATAAAAAAAAAGAAGGGAAAGGAAAAAAGGACATCAAAATAGTGGAAATGAATGGAAAAGCAAACATGGAAATGAGAAAAAAGAAAAAATAAAAGGAAGGAAATGAAAAGCTAGGGAAGAATAAGAAAGAAAAAAAGAGAAAGAATGAAGTTGGGGTGAGCAGGTCAGTGCTTGCTGCCTGCTACTGAGGTCTCCTTGGGGAGTTCCTGATGATCCTAGTTGACCTGGATTAGGTTTTTGCTCCTTGAAGTAGTTTTGCTGGCTTAGAGTACAAGTGGGGTTAGGGTACCTGAAGGGGTACCCACCAGTAGCTGGGGTTTGGACACCCATTCTGCATTGCACGGCATTTTCTGTTCGTTCAAGGTGCTAGAGAATAATGTATGTCTCAAAATTTTGGGATGGTTTATACTCTGTGTCCAATGCATGAGTGCATGCCTCTGTAGTAGGGGCTTTACAGGGAGAGTGACTATAGTCATCAGGTGTATGAGGGTGGGTTTTGGCTACGCATTGGTCACTAGGAGAAAGCGGGAAACACCACTGTGGTCATGGGGGACTGAGAAAATTTTGAGGCTGCTCTCCCAATGAAACTCTGCAAAAGTTTAAAATGTCCAAACTGTGTCAAACTAACTGAAATTCACTGTATGTTTGTATTCTTGTTTACAGTTTTTGTTCAGCTTCTCCTAGTTGGCAATTGATCCACCTCTGTCCTTTCCTCTAAAGCTCATGGATCCAGGATCATTATCCATTTCATTTCTAATCTTTCTTGTCTTTGTGGTAAAGAGTCTGGGTATTATGTTTGCATAATTTGCCATCTTACTGGAAATCTTTTTTTTTTTTTAATTTTCTATGTGAAGATTTATTTTTAAACATTTCATAAACATTTTCCATTATAAAAATATATTGCTATTATAAGATATTATTGTTATAAGCTGTCGCCGAAGCACCTCTTGACTGGTGATGACCTCAGGCATAATGGGATCGAATAGTTGTGATCCATAGGGCTTTCACTGCTGATTTTTTGGAAAGTAGATTACCATGTCTTTCTTTGTAATTTATCTTACTTTGCAAGCTCCATTGAATTTTTTTTTTTAATTCTTTATTGTTAATTATGTTATAGTTTACAT
>NW_006409114.1:170593-173149 GCF_000296735.1 Chrysochloris asiatica
GGTCCAAAGTCTCCAGCCGCTCTATCTCCCCACTTCATCGTCTCTGTCTCTGCCTCCATCCCTGGCATCACTATTTCTCTGGGTAGGGTTCCATTCTCCGCTCTTCTCATTTGATGGTCCGAGGGACATCCACTCTTAGACTGCAAGGTTAATCACTTCCTTCCCTTTGCCCCCAATCGTCTACCTTTATATTTGTAGCCCTTACAGTTAGTCCTGATAACAGTTACTCGCTATTGTATTGCAAGAGACCTATCTGCATCTCCTTTCATCAGCCCTGACTAGGCAGAATGGATACTATTCAGTGGAAATTCTGCCTTGTTCCATGCCCTCTGGATGTTTGTTCCCTCTTGAAAGCTTGTAAGCCAGTCACTTCTTGCTTCTGTAACCCCCATTCTCGGTAGTCAATGTCAAAGTTGCCCATTCTTGTCCTCTCCATGTGCGGAGGAGGTGCAATGATCCTCCCTGTGAAGATTTGTTCACT
This sequence comes from Chrysochloris asiatica, assembly GCF_000296735.1. Classification (NCBI taxonomy): domain Eukaryota; kingdom Metazoa; phylum Chordata; class Mammalia; order Afrosoricida; family Chrysochloridae; genus Chrysochloris; species Chrysochloris asiatica. The sequence goes on from NW_006409114.1 coordinate 171,075, forward strand.
CTTTTGAGCTACTGCTTCCATAGGTGTGTGTTAGGTTCATCAAGTTGTATCAGATTATTCTTTTCTCCCTTTTCTTTCTTCTATTTGAGCTATTGAAGCCAGGTCAAGTGGGTATTATCTGCAAGTGTGGGTGTACTTATGCATGTGCCTTCTCTTGTTATCAGCTGGACGCTTCAGTCTCCACTCTACTCCTCTGTGGCTATGTTGCTGACTCTGAGTCCAAGAGTTCCCTGGACTTGGCACACTGCTGGCCAACCAGGTCTCCATCCGGGTTCGCAGAAGTCTATTGAGCATTGTAGGGCTTAGCTTGCAGCTTCATCGCTTTTTTTTCCTCACTTCCCCTTATCAGTGACAAACGTGGTCACCAATCAGCACATACATTCCAATTGAGCCTTAGTCTTATAGGTGGTTTGCTCTGAGGGGGATTCGACCACTTGCCTTGATGTCTCCTGGGCGAGCCACTTGTTTGTTCTTGTAGTAATCAGTCGGCCTGCCTATATTGTTTTATATTTTTCCTGTCAGTCTTTCTTTCAGGAAGTATCTACTGTTCTTCTGGCTGTTCCATGCTAGTCTGCTTGTCCTTTCAAGTGGACCTTTCCCCTCAGAAGATAATGCTGTTCAGGATTCCACTTATGGTCTTGTGTAATGCAGAGGCTCCACAGAAAGCCTCCTTCACTGGGCATGTTGTATCCCTCTTTTAGGTATTCCAATCAGTTACTGGCAGAAGATGGATTTACAAGCTTTCTATGGTGTTATTTTGGCTGTTCCTTTCTCCCTCTCCAGTGTCTATTTTATAGTGGTATGAAGGAGCTCTGGTAGCGTAGTGGTTACGAATCGGGCTGCGAACCTTAAGGTCAGTGGTTAGAAACTACCAGCTGCTCCGCGGGAGAAAGATGAGGCTTTCTACTCCCATAAGGATTTACACCCTCGGAAACCCTGTACAGGGTCGCTATGGGTCGGAACTGACTTGACGGCACATAACAACAACAACATGCCAGGAAAACTAAGATTCAACAGACAGTCAAGCATCTTAATGTTATTTACCCCCTTTTCCCCATTCAAACCATGTCTCAATCTCTGTATTCCAGCGCCCCATTGTTCTAGGGTTTTGCATACATTATTATTTGCCTCTGTCCCAGTTCAGCTTCACATTCATCCTGTTGTATTTAATTTCATTGCAATGATTAAAATCACATCCTTGCATCATCAAATAACCAAAGGCTACCCCCCACCCCCCCAGCTGTCAGCAAACAGCTCCTCTCCTAACCTCAGTCCCATGTCCAAAACCACTCCATCTGTCCATGCCATCATACATCCCTCAGCCATTTTGGGTCTGGCAGTTTCTAGCAACCCCCCCCCCCCCAAGGTATTCCAATTATTTATGGGTCCACACATTTTCTGTCTTGATGTTTCTGGCTGTCTCCCCCCACCCCCCCACTCAAGTGTCCAGTTTTCTCAATGGTAGGCAAGGGAGACCAAGATTCAAAAGACAGCCAAGCATCCTAACATTATTCCCCTCTTCCCCCCACTTTCAAGCCATGCCTCATTCCTTATAGCCTGAAGCCCTGTTATTCCAGGGTTGTGCATACTTTGTCATTTAGCTCTGTCCCAACTAGCCCATGCGAACCTAGCCAACCGTTCTCTCATCTGCCTTGTTCTTCTTTTCCCCCTCTCCCTTTTGTGTATTACCAGCCTTCCCCCCCACCCCCACTCTCAGGCTCTCTTGTGTCTATTCCCTACCCTGTGCTCTTTCTTCCCCTCCCTCCCGTTTCTCATCCCATACATACCAGTGATCAGCACTTGTATTTTTAGATCCCCCTACCCCCTTTGGGTGGATTCTTTTTCTTAGTCTTACAATAATGATCTTATGTAGTATTTTTCCTTTTGTGACTGACTAATTTCACTCAACATATTGCCCTTAAGGTTCATCCATGTTAGCAAGTAGCATTCAGTTTCCTTGTTATTTTTCAAGGTAGCATAATACTCCATTGTGTGTATGTACCACAGCTTGTTTATCCATTCTTCAGTTGATGGGCACTTTGGCTGACTCCATATTTTTGCTATTGTAAATAGTG
>NW_006409114.1:175704-177024 GCF_000296735.1 Chrysochloris asiatica
TTTGTCAATTTTATTAATCCTTTCAAAGAACCAGCTTCTTGTCTTGTTGATTCTTTCTATAGTTTTTCGGTTTTCCATCTTGTTTATTTCTGCTCTTATTTCTATTACTTCCCTTCTTTTGGTGACTGAAGGTTCCCTCTGCTAGTCTTCTTCTAATTGTTGAAGATGCTGTGTTAATGTGTTTATTTTGGCTCTTTCCTGTTTTTGGATATGTGCATTTATAACAATAAATTGTCCTCTCAGGACTGCTTTCGCTGTGTCCCAAATATTTTGCTGTGTTGTGTTTTCATTCTCGTTTGTTTCCAGTAACTTTGTGAATTCACATTTAATTTCTTCTTTTACCCAGTCGCTTTTCAGCAGGGTGTTGTTCAGTTTCTATGTCTTCGATTTTATTGATTTGGCCTTCTTATTGTTGATTTCTAGTTTTACGGCATTGTGGTCTGAGAAGTTGCTCTGGAAAATTTTGATGGTTGTGAATTTATGGAGGCTTGCTTTGTGACCTAACACATGGTCAATTCTGGAAGGTGTTCCATACACACTGTAAAAGAATGTGTATTGTGCCGTTGTTGCGTAGAATGCTCTGTATATGTCTATGAGCTCAAGTTGGTTGATTGTGTTGTTAAGTTCTTCTGTAGCATTGTCGAGTTTCTTTCTGGTTGTTTTATCCATTTTCGAGAGTGGTGTGTTGAAATCTCCCACTATAATTGTGATTTTATCTGTTTCTTTCTTCAATTCCATTAATGTTTGTTTCATGCATCTTGGTGCTCTTTCGTTGGTAGTGTATATGTTTATTATAGTTATGTCGTCTTGCTCCATTGACTCTTTGATCATGAGGTAGTGTCCTTTTTTTCTTATGGTGGTTTTCATCTTAAAATTTACTTTGTTGGAGATCAGTATAGCAACTCATGCTTGTCTGTTGATACAGTTGGCTTGGTAAATGTTTTTCCATCCTTTAACTTTTTATATGCTTTTGTCTTGGTATGTAAGGTGTGCCTCTTACAGGCAGCATATTGATGGGTCTTGTTTTCTTATCCATTCTGCCACTCTTTGTCTCTTCACTGGTGTATTGAAACCATTAACATTCAATGTAATTATTGATAAGTATGAATTGATTGCTGTCATTATGTAATTTTTTTGGTGGTTCCGATTGTTCTTTGCTTCTGCTTTCTTTCTTGTGTTGTCTTTTTAGTTGTTTCTAGTCAGTTTCCTACTAGTTTCTCTGTTCGCTTGTTCTGCTTGGGAATTCGTTTTTATGATATGTTGTGGAGTGTTAGCTTTCTTTGGTGTTACCTTGTAGTCTACTATCTTTCTCTGCATTTA
>NW_006409114.1:177474-179185 GCF_000296735.1 Chrysochloris asiatica
AATAGTCAGAGCTTAATCTTATTTGCTTGCCTTTATAGGTTATATTTCTCTTCTCCCTGGCTGCTTTTAATAATCTTTCCTAATCTTTGATTTTTGAGAGCTTGATTATTATGTCTTGGAGATTTTCTTTTGGAGCTTATCCTTCCTGGAGTACATTGGGCTTATTGTATGTTTGTCTTCTCGTCTTTAGATTTTAGGGAAATTTTCTTTCAGAAGTTCTTCAACGATCTCTTCTGTGGATTTCTCTGTTTCTTCTTGTTCCGGAATGCCAATAATTCTTACATCATTCCTCTTCATGTTATCCAGCATGAATCTTAGACTCTCTTCATATTGTTTTATCCTTTTAGCTGCGTGCTCTTCTATCTTGGCAGAATTGAGATATTTGTCTTCCAGCTCGCTAGTTCTGGCTTCTATCTCTTCTAATCTGCTCCCTTCCCCTTTCAGGCTATTGTCTATTTCTGATATCTTATTATTGATCACGTGGACATCTTTTTGCAGGTGTTGAATTGTTTCCAATGCTATATCAATCTTACTTGATTGTTCCTGCAGTATTTTCCTCACTTCTTCCTTATTTTCCTCAACCCCTTTTCGGATTATTTGAATTTGTTTCCATATCGTTCTTCTGAATTCCCTCTCAGGCATATCCCAAACCTGCTCCTCCTCTGCTATAAAGCCTTTGTCTGTCTCCAGCTCATTTGCATCAGCTCCTATCTTCTGTTTTTGGATATGTTTTGATAAAGTTGATTGTTTCTTGTTGGTCATGGTTATTGTTTTATTGTTATTATTATTTTTTATTATTAATATGATCAGGAGATGGGCTTCCCTTTTCATCTGTAATGCGTAGCAGATGTTGTTAGGTCTTGTCTAAGTGGTGGAATATTATGTTGTAGCTTGGCTATATGGCCATGATTGCTGCTGCTTCTTATGGGACATAGGAAGAATAAGTTCCCACCTCCAGGAGGGATGTGTAATCAAAAGGACTAAAAGCAGAAGTAATATAAATGCATGGACAGAAATCACCACATTGGACTAAATATGTGGCTTTGGTTAACTTTTTCTGTTCTCTTTCCCGTCAGAACCACCGCTGGAGGATCCCAGCTGCTAGCCAGGAGTGGGGCAGGGGGCTTAGATGCAGACAGATTAGGGATGATGGATGACGTCAAAAAACCGCCACCAGCTTTCTCCCACTCTCCATGTGTGGGTGAGCTGCAACTGGCTGATTTTTTTGGGATCTCAAGCCAAGGAAGGGAGATTTTGGGGTTGGGGGGGAAGCTATGTTGCTGCTTCTTGTGGCCTCTTTTTTTTTTCTCTCTCCCCCCCCCACCCCCGCTGGTGACTCCGCTTTCCGAACAGACTGGCCTTGGCCCTGCCCTCTAAACTCTGCAGTCGCAGTAGCCACCCATGGTCCCCGCAGGCAAGAGTCCCAAAATACACGCCTTTCTTTATCCTTAGTAGCGCGATTTCTAAAAAATATGAGTTTATGAGACTTTATGACAGTTTAAAAGCTGTGGGGCTGGTATATGAACATTTCCTTCATGAGATCCCACTCATTTTCACCAGAGCCCGTCCCTACCTTACTTTTCTGGCTGTCCTGCAGTACCGGAAGCCCCTGTGCCCATTTTTAAATTATGTTATTTCCTATATATTTTAGAAATGAGTCCCTTATCTGATGTGTCATTGCCAAAGATTTTTTCCCATTCTGTGGGTTCTC
>NW_006409114.1:179360-183779 GCF_000296735.1 Chrysochloris asiatica
ATTTAGATCTTTAATCCATGCTGAGTTCATTTTTTATAGGGATGTGAGGCAAAGGTCTTGTTTCTTTCTCTTAAATAACGCTTTTCAGTTCTGTCAGCACCATTTATTAAAGAGACTGTCTCTTCCCCATGCAACATACCTAGGCACTTTGTCGAAAATCAAATGGCTATATGTGGTTGGGTTAATTTCTGGATTCTTGATTCTGTTCTATTGATCAATGTATTGTACCTGTACAAGGCTGTTTTGCCCACTTTAGCATGGAGTAAATTTTGAAATTGGGGAGTGAGAGACCTCTAACCTCGTTCTTCTTTTTAAGCTTTGCTAATCCTGGGTGTCTTTCCTTTCCATGTAAAGTTAGTATAAAGAATCTGGCTTGGGATTGCATTGTATGTATAAATTGCTTTGGGCAGTACTGACATTTTGACGTGTTGAGTCTTCCTATCCAGGAACTTGGTAGTTCTTCCAATTCTGTATATCTCTTTTGAATGCTTGTAGTAGTGTTTTGTAATTTTATTTGTATAGGTCCTATGTTTCTCAGGTTACGTTTATTCATAAATATTTCATCCTTTGTGCAGCTATTGTAAATGGTATTGCTTTCCTAATGTCCTTTTCAGTACTATCATTGTTTCTATAGAGAAATTAAGATGATTTTTGTATGTTGTTTTTATGCCCTGCCACTTTGCTGAATCTTTCAATGAGATCTAGTAGTTTTTAAAAAATGAGTCTTTGGGATTTTCCATGTATAGGATCATATCGTCTGCAAATAAGAAGAGTTTTATTTCCTCTTTGCCAATTTGGATGCCTTTAATTTCTGTATCAGCCGTATAGCTCTGGCTAAAACTTCCAGCACAATATTGAACCTGAGTGGTGATAAAGGGCATCCATGTCTGGTTCCTGTTCACAGAGGGAAAGCTTTCAGTTTCTCTCCAATGTGACTGATATAGGCTCTTGGTTTTGTATATATGCTCTTGATTATGTTGAGGAATTTTCCTTCAATTCCTATTTTGTTGAGTGTTTTTATCAGGAATGGATGTTGGATTTTTCAAATGCTATTTCTGCATCAATCAATACGATCATGTGGTTCTTTTTCTTATTTATATGATGGATTACATTGATTGCTTTTCTGATGGTGACCCATCCTTTCATCTCTTTTGTGAAACCCACTTGGTCATGATGTATTATTGTTTTAATGTGCTGATGGATCTGTTGGCTAGGATATTGTTGAGAATTTTTGCATCTACATTAATGAGGGGGATATAGATCTATATTTTTATTTTTAGTGACGTTCTTTCCTGGTTTTGGTATGAGGGTTATGCATGCTTTATAAAAAGTATTAGGAAGTTTTCCTTGTGCTTCTATATGCTGAAATAATTTGAGTAGAATTGGTGATAGTTCTTCCTGAATGCTTCGTAGAACTCACCCATGAAGCCATCTGGGCCTGGACTTTTGTTGGTTGGGAGTTTTTTGATGACCCAGTCAATTTCTTCTTTTGTTATGGGTTTGTTCAAGTTTTCTACTTCATTCTGCTTAAGTTTAGGTAAGTCATGTTTTTCTAAATATATATCTATCTCATCTAAGTTTTCGAATTTGTTGGAGTACAATTCTTCATAGTATTATCCTTTTGATTTTGTTTGATTCTGTTGTCACTTTACCCATGTGGTTTCTAATGCCACTTATTTGTGTCCTTTCCCTCTTTTCATTAGTTAGTTTTGCCAATGGTATGTCAATTTTATTAACCCTTTCAAAGAGACAGCTTCTCGTCCTGTTGATTCTTTCTATAGTCTTTCGGTTTTCCATCTTGTTCATTTCTGCTCTTATCTTTATTATTTACTTTCTTTTGGTGACTGTAGGTTTGTTCTGCTGGTCTGCTTCTAATTGTTGAAGATGCTGTGTTATTATATTGATTTTGGTTCTTTCTTCTTTTTGGGTGTGCGCATTTATTGCAATAAATTGTCCTCTCAACACTGCTTTCGTCATGTCCCAAAGATTTTGGTATTTTGTTTTTTCATTCTCGTTTGTTTTCAGGAACTTTGTGAATTCACATTTAATTTCTTTTACCCATTCACATTTCATCAGGGTGTTTTTCAGTTTCCATGTATTTGACTTTATTGCCTTGGTCTTATTGTTGATTTCCAGTTTTATAGCATTGTCGTCTGGGAAGATGCTCTGTGGAATTTCGATGTTTGTAAATTAATGGAGACTTGACTTGTGACCTAACACATGGTCAATTCTGGAAAATGTTTCATGTGTACTGAGCAAAGAATGTATACTGTGCTGTTGTTGAATTAAATGCTCTCTATACATCTGTGAGGTCAAGTTGGTTGATTGTGTTGTTTAATTCCTCTGTAGCATTGTCGAGTTTCTTTCTGGTTGTTTTGTCCATTTTCGAGAGTGTTGTGTTAAAATTTCCTACTATAACTGTAGATTTATCTATTTCTTTGTTCAGTTCTAGTAAGGTTTGCTTAATGTATCTTGGTATACTTTCATTGGGAGTGTATATATTTATTATGGTTATGTCTTCTTGCAGAATTGACCCTTTGATCATGAGATAGTGTCCTCCTTTGTCTCTCATGCTAGTTTTTATCTTTAAGTTTACTGAGTCGGAGATTAGTATTGCCACTCATGCTTGTTTATTGTTGCCGTTAGCTTGGTAAATTTATTTCCATCCTTTAATTTTTAGTCCGTTTTTGTCTTTGTGTTTAAAGTGTGCCTCTTGCAGGCAGCATATTGAAGGGTCTTGTTTTCTTATCCATTCTGCCTGTCTCTGTCTCCTCATTGGTGCATTCAATCCTTTGGCATGCAGTATAATTATCAATAGGTATAAATTAATTGCTGCCATTATGTTACGTTTTTGGTGGTGCTGTTTTTTCTTTTGTTCTGCATGCTTTCTTGTGTTGGGTGTGTGTTTTTTGTGCTATTTCTTTTCCGTTTCTTTTTAGTTTTCATGTTTGCTTGTTCTGCTTGGAAATTCTTTTTTTTATGAAAAGTTGTGAAGTATAAACTTTCTTTGGGATTACCTTATTGTCTACTAACTTTTCTCTGCATTTAAGATAATCCATTGTAACCTGGCATCCTCACCACCTAGGTCTCTGTTGGTACGTTTGTTCCTTCATTGACATTGATATAATTTTTATCTTCGGTTGACCTCCCAGCTCCTTTTGAGTTTGTTGTTGTAGTCTTGTTCTGTTCTGGATTCTGCTATCCTTTGACTCAGTTCCAGTTGGTGTTGCCACACTTGTCAGTCTCTGTTTGTTGTCTGTTCTTGTTGGTTTCCAGTTCACAGAACTTCCTTTAGGATGTTTTGAAGTGTTGGGTTAGTTTTGATAAAATCTCTCAGATTCTGTTTATTGTGGAATTTCTTGATTGATAGTTTTTCTGGATAGACGATTCTTGTTTGAGGTTTTTTTTCTTGTAGGCTTTGTATATGTCTGTCCATTGCCTTCTTGCCTGCATGGTTTGTTTTGAATAGTCAGAGCTTAATCTAATTTTCTTACCTTTATAAATGACATTTCTTTTCTCCTTGGCTGCTTTTAGTATTCTTTCTTTGTCTTTGATTTTGAATACCTTGACTATTATATGTCTTGGTGATTTTCTTTTGGGGTCTTTCCTTTCTTTGATACGTTTGGCTTCTTGAATGTTTATCTTCTCATCTTTCAAGATGTTAGGGAAATTTTCATCCAGATGCTCTTCAACTATCTCATCTGTGGACTTCTCTGACTCTTCCTGTTCCAGAATGCCAGTAATTCTTAAGTTGTTCCTCTTCATGTTATCCAGAATGAATCGTAGACTGTCTTCAGATTTTTTTTTATCCATTTTTCAGCTTGCTCTTCTATCTTAACAGTATTGAGAAATTTGTCTTCCAGGTTGCTAGTTCTGTCTTCCATGTCTTCTATTTTGCTCCTTTCCCCTTTCAGTGTGTTGTGCATTTCTGATATCTTTTGGCAAGCTTTGAATGTTTCCAATGCTGTTGTTGCTGTGTTGTTGTCAGGTGCCATTGAGTCAGAAATGACTCATAGTGACCCCATGCACAGCAGAAGGAAACAATGTCCAATCCTGGGCCAACCTCACTACCGCCGCCACACTTGACACCATCAATGATGTCACCTGGCTGATCCATCTCGTTGGGGTCTTCCTCTTTTCCTCTGACCCTCCACCCTACCCACCATGACATCCTTCTCCAGCGACTGTTCTCTCCGGACAGTGTGTCCAAAGTAGGAGAGACGAAGCTTAGCCATCTTGGCCTCCAAGGAACACTCTGATTGCACTTCTTCCAAAACAGATCTATTGGTTCTATCGACAGTCTATGGCACTTTCAGTATTCTCCTCCAACACCACAACTCAAAGGCATCAATTCTCCTACGATCTTCCTTATTCACTGTCCAGCTTTCGCATCCATATGAGGTTATTGAAAATACCATG
>NW_006409114.1:186837-188002 GCF_000296735.1 Chrysochloris asiatica
GTATGAATCTTATTTAATTGCTCCTGTAGTACTTTCCTGACTTCTTTCTTGTTTTTCTCCACAGCTTTTTGGAGCTTTGAATTTGTTTCTATATCATTCTGAATTCTTTCTCAGACATATCCAAAACCTGCTCGTCCTCCTCTATAAAGTATTTGTCTCCAGCTCATTTGCATCAACTTCTCTCTTTTTTTTTTGTATGTGTTTCAGTATTGATTGTTACTTTTTATTCGTCATGATAGTTATGTGTTGGTTTTTTTGAAGCTTAAGTCAGTGTTTGTTGTTGTTGTTAAGCTTACTGGGTGTTTCTTAGTGAATATGATCAGGAGATAGGCTTCCTTTTTTGCATGTAATCCTTAGCAGGTTTTGTTGGCTCTTGTCTCAGTGCTGGAATATTATGGGGTATGCTTATAGCTTGGCTATATGGTCATGATTGCTGTCTCTTCTTAAGTAACGTAGAGAGAAACAGCTCCCACCTCCAGGAAAGATGTGAGATCAAAAGGACCAAAAACAGAAGTAATATAAATGCATAGAGAGAAATCACCACTTTGGAACAGAAATGAACTGTCGTTAACTGTCCTGAGCTACACCTTCAGTGTGTGTGCAATTAGAAGCCTCCAGCACAGGGTGGGCTTGTCCACTCTCTCAGGCCCCTCCTCTAGTCATTACAATAGAGGTGCACAGATAGATATTGGGGAGTTAATGGGAGAAAGATTGTGCAGTATCAGCATGAGCACAGCGAAATTCTCAGGATGGTTGAGTCCTTTTATGCTGGGGTTTTACAGATTGCTTTAAATTGGTCCTGCACAGGGAACTCAGGCAGTGCAGTGGTCGGGAATGGGGCCATGAACCTCAGGGTCAGCAGCTTGAAACCACCAGCTGCACCATGAGAGAAAGGTGAGGTGCTCTACTCGTGCTCAGACCCACAGCCCTGGAAACCCCACACAGAGCCCTCTGGAGTTAGTACCTACTCCACGGTTCACTGCTGCAAAGGGTCCCATTGGGTAACTTTTGGGTCTGTGGCTCCATGGGTGATGTCATAAATTGGCCACCAAGCTCCCTTTCTCTGTACTGTGGGAAAACTGTCCTGCCTGATGTCTGGACAGGGAGAAGGGGAGAAATGTTTAGTCTCCTGTGTCTCTCTCTCTCTCTCTTTTTTTTTTTTTTT
>NW_006409114.1:188406-189552 GCF_000296735.1 Chrysochloris asiatica
GTGTGGTTTTCTGAGCTGGACTGGCTTTAGCCCCACCCTCTAAACTTTGCCAGGGTGGTGTAGTCACCAAGAAAATCCCGTCTCCAGATTCTAACTCATCGTATTTTGCTTAATATTGTGATTTTTTTCACTTGTGAGTGTGGGAAACTGACATCCTGAACCTTTTAGTAGATCTGGAGCTCTGGAGTTGTTCTATGAGCACTTCCTTCATGAGATTCCCCTCCCTTCTCACTGGAACGTACTCTACCTGGTTTTTGCTGCTATAGCCCAAATAGAAAGTCTCTATTGAAGTTTGCACACAAATTTAGTAACAAGTGTCCATTGATGGATGGTGGCTGAATTTGATGAAGATTATTGGCTGATAATTAAACCTTAGTCACATTTTTTGTTGTTAAGTGTTGTTGAGTTTACAAGGAGTACCTAGTGGGTTTGAAGTGCAAACCTTGTGCTTCAAACCCAACTTTGCAATTCAGTGTATTATCCTGTAGTGCCACACCAGGACTCTTCACTATTCCTAGAGATATAGAATAGAAAACAAAACAAAATAACTCAAACCCACTACTGTCATGTCAGTTGTAACTCATATGATCCTGAAAGATGGAGTAAAACAGCCCCATAGTGTTTTTTTGGCTGTAAACCTTCTTGGAAAAGCAGAGTAATCTTTTTTGCTGAGGAGCATATGGCAAATTCAAACTGACAATCCATTTGTTATCAATCTAGTGTTTTAACCAGTATACTACCTGAACTTCTTATTACAAGAAGTGGTTTTAATCCATCAAAACGTGCCTTTAAGAATTTTTAACTGCAAAGGATGAAAACCAAAAACATATTTTGAGTTTTAATGAACTATTGTAGAACATGAAAAAGAATAACAAAAGTAAACCTACTTCCATTGAGTCGATTACAACTCACAGTGAACTTGTGTAGAGTTTTCACGGCTATAAATCCAGGAGCAGAAAGACTCATCTTCCTCCAGTAGAGCTGCTGGTGGCTTTAAACCACCAACCTTGTGATTAGCAGTCCAGTGCTTATCTTTTTTTTTTTTTTTTTTTTTTCTTAAAAGTCTTATTGTGAATTATGTGATTGTTTATATGGGAAAACATTAGTTTTACATTCATTCTATTGTATATCGTCTCAGTGCCATGG
>NW_006409114.1:190732-191935 GCF_000296735.1 Chrysochloris asiatica
ATTATGGTTATTTCATTTTGTTCAATTGTCCTTTTAATCATGAGATAATGTCCATCTTTATCTATTATGCTGTTTTTTGCCTTAAAGTTTATTTTATCAGAGATTAGTACTGCCAATCCTCTTTGCTTTTTATTGCAATTGGCATAGTATATTTTTTTCCATCCTTTGACTTTTAATCTGTTTTTGTCTCTGTTTGAGATGTGTCTCTTGCAGACAGCATATTGAAGCATCTTGTTTTCCTATCCATTTTGCCACTCACAGTCTCTTATCAGGTGCATTGAATCCATTTACATTCAGTGTAATTAATGATAGGTATTGATTAATTACTGACATTATGTTTGTTTGTTTGTTTTTTGTGGTGTTGCTGCTTCTTTGTTCTGTGTGTCTTCCTTTGTTGAGAAACTGATTTTTGAGTTTGTTCTTGTGATTTTCCTCATAGTTTTAATGTTTCCATGTTCTTCTTGGGTTTTTATTCTCTTGGTATGTTGTGACGTGTTAAGTTTCTTTGAGGTTGCCGTATAGTCCATTAACTTTTTTTCCATTTACTGCAGTCTATTTTATCCTGTAATCGACCTGATCTTCTATCTGGATCTCTGTTCCTACATGTTTATCTTCTTTTACATTGAACTTGTTTTGATCATAGACTGATCTCCCAGATTCTCTGAGTATTTGCTTATAGTTTTTTTCTGCTCTCAACTCTTCCTTCTGTCAATTTAATTCTGGGAGATGCTGCCATATATGTCAGTCTCTCGTTGTTGTCTGTTCTTGTTCGTTCTCAGTCTACACAACTCCCTTTAGGATGTTTTGTATCGCAGGGTTGGCTTTGGCATAAACCCTTAGCTTCCGTTTATTTGGAATGTTTTGATTACACCATCATATTTGATTGATAACTTTCCTGGATATCGAATTCTTGGTTGGCAATTTTTGTCTTTCAGGGTTTTAGAATTGTTTCCCCATTGCCTTCTTGCTTGCATGGTTTCTGCTGAGAGATCTGGGCTTAATCTGACTTGATTGCCTTTGTCTGTGACACTTTTGTTTTCTTTGGCGGCTTTCAGAAGTGTCTCCTTATCTTTGATTTTGGAGAGCTTGACTATGATATGTCTTGATGATTTTCTTTTGGGGTCTATCCTTCCTGGGGTTCGTTGAGCTTCTTGGATGTTTATCTTTTCACTTTTCAGGATGTTAGAGAAATTTTCTTCCAGC
>NW_006409114.1:193950-221865 GCF_000296735.1 Chrysochloris asiatica
TTGGCCGTTTGGTTTTAAGTGGGTACTGTCTCTTTAAATTTCGAGGCGATCTATGCACATCTGTAGTAGAACCCTCTGAGGGTGGGGCTGGGGTATTCACTAGCTCCAGCACCCCTATAATTACCAGAATAGAGGTACGCAGACAGCAAGGGACCTATGACAAGATGCCAAAAAAAACCCAAAAAAAACAACAATGTCCACACGTCTATCTCTGTGGCTCTGTCAGGCATCCTTGGCTGCTCTGGTCCTTTCCCCTCTTGGCCCCACACAAAATGGCAGCTCCTGGAACAGCTGAGTGTCCCGTTCCAGCAAGGAATGGATTTCTTGCTTCTGCCACAAACTCCCTAGCTGTAAATCTTCCAACCTTCTAAATATTCCCTTATATATATTTCAGAGTACTGGGACCATCCCCTGAGTCTTCTTGGTCCTGTATTCTGTGTTTTTCCCGGCAGAGCTCGTCACTGCACTTCCACCTGATCCGCCATCTTTTTCTGGAAGTCTCCAGTGCTTATGTTGTAGTGACACCAGGATTCCTTATTACAAAACCTAGTTGCTTGAAATTCAGAAAGTGTTTTTCCTTTGGAATTATAATTTGGAAACATGCTATGATGGTTTGAATGGCAGCTCAGAGAGATTTATTTAAATTGCTTTAAATTATAGCTATACCTGTATCATTGTTGTTTATTAATTTTATTGGGCCACAATTCTCAGTGTTTTGGCAGTATGATATAATTACCCTTCATTATGAAATCCAGTATAATGTAGTCACTTCCTATGGTAAGATCTCCTGTGAGCAGCCAATCCATCCAACGGGGTTTACTTTTGGTGGGGGATATCCTGCTTCCAGTACGATGAGGCTTCATAACTTTTATTTGTGGACAAATATAATTAAAAGATAATGGTTTTTCACCAGACTGCAATGTCGCTTTGAACTGTAAACTCAGTGGTTCAGGCCTGCAATTTACTCACCAGAAACCCTATACAGGATCACAATAGTTTGGAACTGACTTGACGGCACTTCATAACAACAAGGTTTCCAGGGGTGCCTACTGGGATTGAATTGATATCTTGGCAGTTAACAGTCTGATGCTTGTTCTACAGCACCACATCAGGTCTCATGTTTATACGAGGAGGCTTCAGAAAGTCCATGGAAAAAGTGGAATTAAGAGATAATGGGTATACAGAGGAGATTGTAATCATTGCAATGAAATGATGAATGTAAAACCGATGTTCCCCATGTAAGCTATCACTCAATTCCCAATAAAAAATTTAAAAACAACAACAACAAAAATGGATTTTTACCACTGGTGTATGTTATTGTTGTTGTTAAGTGTTGTCGAGTTGGTTCTGATTCATAATGATACAGCTTAAAGTTTCTCAGTTGTGACTGGTGAGTTTGAACCGCTGACCTTGCAGTTAGCAGTTCAGTGCTTATCCTATAGCAACCATACCAGGATTCCACTAACACATGAGAAGACTTCAAAATGGTTATGGAAATATGGAATTGAAAAACAATGGGGATTTGCCATGAACTTTTTAAAGCTCTATTATACATGTACATTTTGGCAGATGCTCACTTGCTTTTTGTTTTATCTGGATCCTGCATCTGGTTCATCATCTGACATCTGGTTCTTTGAACTTGAGCCAGAGTCCTGCCATATTGCTTTTCTATCTTTGATTCATCAGCCCTTACAACTATGTCAGGGGAATCCTCAAGCCTGATATTTGTCCCATGTTCTTGGCAACCTGCCAGTTTCTAAATCTGCATCCACCAGTTGTCTGTCAGTTTCCAATACTGTGATGGTCTGTGTGTTGATGTGATGCTGGAAGCTATGCCACTGGAATTTTACATAGTAGCAGGGTCACACATAGTGGATAAGTTTCAGCTTACATTCCAGACTAAGACAGACTAGTAAGAAGTAGAGGTGGTCTACTTTTGAATGTGTATCCACTGAAAGCCATATGACGTGCATTGGAACATTACCAGAGAGTGCCAGAATATTGAATATTGAAACACTATAAATAGTGCCAGAATATTGTCAGATATAGTGTTGGAAGATGAGCCCCTCAATACTGGAAAGCACTCAGAATATGGCTTGAAAGGAGTGGCTTCCTCAAAGTAGAGTTGACTCCATTGATGTGAGTGGATTAAAGTTTTCAAGACCTTCATTTGTTCTGATGGGTCATAATACAAGATGAGGAGAAGTAGTTTTGTTGCTGTTGCCTTTAAGTGCCATTGATTTGGTTCTGACTCATTGTTACCCTGTACAGCGTTTCTGAGGAGCATCTGGTGAATTTAAACTGCTGATCTTGTAGTTCATACTGACCTTATAGAGTCCAATGATTTATCCCACAGTGCCACCAGGACTTTAAACACCCATTAATAATTGGAAGATAGAATTTATAAAATGCGAATCTAGGAAAATTGGAAAATGTCAGAAGTGAAATGGAACATATAAAGAATATATAAAAATGCCTTCTTAGGCATATGTGAGCTGAAATGGACTGCTATTGGCCATTTTGAATTCTACAGTCATAAAGTTGTCTGTAAAGGGAATGACAAATTAAAGAGGAATGGCATCACATTCATCATCAAAAAGAGCATTTCAAGATTTGTCTTGAAATATAATGCTGTCCGTGATAGGATAATATACAAATATCTATAAGGCAGACCAGTTAATAATACTGTTTTTCAGATTTATACAACAAACAATAAAGTCCATCATGAGGAAATTGAATATTTCTATCAACTTCTTCAGTCTGCAATTAATTTAACATACAATCAAGATGCATTTGTCGTTACCAATGATTGGAATGCAAAGGTTGGACATAAAAAGACGGGTCAGTAATGGGGAAATATGGCACTGGCAATAGAAATGATGCAAATACCTTTTTAAAACAATATAAAAGACAACTATACTAGTGGACCTCACCAGATGGAATACACAGAAATCAAATTGACTACATCTGTAAAAAGAGACAAAGGAGAGGTTCCACATCATCAGCCAAAACAAGGCCAGGAGCAAATTGTGGAAAAGACCATCGTTGCTTATATGCAATTTCAGACTGAAGCTGAAGAAAATTAAAAGAAATTTTCACAAGCCAAAATATGACCGTGAACAGATCCTACTTGAACTTAAAGACCTTCTCAAGAACAGATTTGATACATTAGGTGCTAAAGACTGAAGACCAGAAAAGTTGTAGGATGACATCAAGAACATCATCCAAGAAGAAAGCAAATAGTCATAAAGAAGATAAGAAAGAAGGGAAAGAACAAAATGGATGTCAAAGGAGACTCTGAAACTTGGTCTCTACTGTAGAGATGCTAAAGTCAGTGGAAGAAGTGAAGAGGTAAAAGAGCTGCACAGACTATTTCAAATGGCAGCCCGAGAAGACAAAGTTGGGCATTTTAATGAAATGCGCAAAGACCTGAAATTAGAAAACCAAAGAAGAAAGAATACCCTCAGCATTTATCAAGCTGAAATAACTGAAGAAAAAATGCAAGCTTCAGTTTGTAATATTGAATGATACTATGGGCAGAGTTCATAAGGTCAATGGTTCAGACCTACTAGCTGCTACTTGCAAAACCCTATACAGAGTTGCTATGAGTCAGAACTGGTGGTGCTGCCGAATAATGTGCTGGACCACAAGATCAATTTGAACTGCAAGGTCAGCAGTTCAGACCCACCAGTTGCTTCTCGGAAACCCTATACATGGTCTATATGAATCGGAACTGACCCAACGCACTTAACAACAACATGGGCACAATATTGAATAATGCTGAGTGCATCAAAAGAAAGAATACATAGAGTCACTGCACCAAAAATAAACGGTTGATATTCAACCATTTCAAGAGATGATAATATGAATGAGAAGTGGTGGTGTAAGAAGTGAAGGAAGAAGTCCAAACTGCATGGAAGACATTGGTGAAAAACAAGGCTCCAGGAACTGACTTAATACAAATTGAAACCCTTCAACAAACTGATGCAGCACTGGAGGCACTCACTCATTTATGCCAGGAAAATTTGAAGACCTGTCCAACCGATTGGAAGAAATTTATATTTGTGCCCATGCCAAATAGAAGTGACCCAACAGAATACGGAAACCACCAGGCATTATCACTAATATCACATGCAAGTAAAATTTTGCTGAAGGTAATGCATGAACAGCTGTAGCAGTACAGGAACTACCTGAAGTTCAAGCTGGATTCAGACAATGACATGGAGCAAGGGGTATCATTGCTGAAGTCAGATGGATCTTGGCTGGAAGCACAGAATACCAAAAAGTATTTACTTGTGCTTTATATACGACACAGAGGCTTTTGACTGTGTGGATCATGAAAAGCAATGGACAACAATGTGGAGAATGGGTATTCCAGAACATTGAATTGTGCTCTTCAGGGACCTGTGCATAGAGCAGGAGGCAGTTCGAACAGAGCATGGGGACACGGAATGGTTTAAACTCAGGAATCGTGTGTGTCATACTTGTATTCTTTCACCATATTTATTCAATCTGTATGCTGAGCAAATAATCTGAGAAGCTGGATTATTTGAAGAAGAATTTGTCATCAGGATTGGAAGAAAAGTCTTTAACAGTCTGTGATACAAAGATGATACATCCTTATATGAAGAAAGCAAAGAGAACTTAAAATATTTACTGAAAAAGATCCAAGATCACAGCCTTCAGTACAGTTTGTATCTCTATGCAAAGAAAACAGAAATCCTCACAACTGGACACATAAATAACATGAGAATTGAAGGAAAGATTGAAGTTGTGAAACACTTCATTTTGCTAGGAATGACTGTAAACACCCATGGAAGCAACAGTCAACAAATCACAGAATGTATTGCATTAGTAGATCTGCTACTAAGGACTTCTTTAAATTATTCAAGAGTGAAGATGTCAATTTGAGGACTAATGTGTGCCTGACCCAAGCCATGGAATTTTCTATAGCCTTATAGACATGTGAAAGTTGTACTACAAATAAAGAAAACCATAATAGAATTGATGCATTTGACTTACAGGGTTGGAGAAGCATACTTAAAGTGGAATAGATTGCTCGGAGAACAAACATCTGTGTTGGTAAAGTATAGCCAGAATGTCCCTTAGAAGCCAAGATGGCAAGACTTATTTTCTCATAATTCTCAAATTATTAAGGGATACCTGCCCCTGGAGAAGGACATTGTGCTTGGTAAAGTGGAGCGTCATGGAAAAAGAGGAAGATGTCAAACATGATGGATTGGCCCAGTGGCCAGAGCAGTGGGCTCAAGTGTAACAAACAGTGTGAGGTTAGCTCCGGCCTGGGTAGTATTTTGTTCTGTTGTGCAAAAGAGCTTTATAATTTAGAACTGACTTAGCAGTACCTGACAACAATAACATGTGCGTGAGATAAATCTCTGTATATATTTGTATATAAGATTCACTGGTTTACTTCCGTAGAGAACCCACTTTAAGGCAATTGTGAAACTAAGGAAGGAAAATATTTTATTGAGATGACTATTCAGTTGTTGCAAAGGTCAAAAGAAGGAGATTAATAGGATGTGTGATGAAGATCTATTGAGGCAAAGTAACTTTAGCTGTAGTGGAGAAGCCTTGGCCTGAGGAATTCCTAAATTTAATAGGTGTAATCTTTGCCGTAGTTTAACATTTGGCCACAGATCTGTAATTTAGAATACATCTGACCTTACACAGAGAGAAGAAACTGTAGAAGCTGTGACAAAATTGGGATAGAATAGGATCATGAAAAGAACTGCGAATTAGAGGTGAGGGGATTTCTGTGCTAGTCCTGACTGATTTAATGGAAACTTGTTTTGTGAATGACTTCAACAAATATTTGTACAACTCGGGTGTGCCAAGACATATTTAATAAACAAGGAAATTGAAGCTCAACAGTTTTGAGAACTGCCCACAAATCAAAAATTAGTGGGAAAACTGAGACCTGAATCCAGTTCAGAACCATATGAGGAGAAGTGGCAGTGAGGATCTCTGTCAGCAGTAACACATAATACCAGATGAAGACGGTTCAGGGGATGGTCCCAGAACTCTATAAATAAACCATATGTAAAGTTTGAAGGCTTATGGCCAGTGGAATTTGTAGCAGAAGCAAGAAATTGAGTGCATTTGGATGTACCAGCACTAGTGGCTCCCAGAGCAGCCATCTTGGGCAAGACAGAGTGGGAGAAAGATCACAGTCACTGTGGACTAATACCTGACTAAAGGTGGGGACATAGTTTTTTTGTTTATAAATCTGTTCATTGGTCTCCTGCTGTGTGTGCACCTCCATTATGGTGACTAGTGGGGGTGCCTGAGTGAGTGGACACCCAACCCCCACCCCCCGAGGGTTCTACTACGCATGCACACAGATCTGCTCAACATTTAAAGGGACAGTTTCTGCTTAAAACCAAATGACAGCATAAAACAGCTACAGCTGGCCCTGAACAGTTTGTCACTGGGATAAAGGCCTAAACTGGGATTGTAGAGCAGGAGAGAGCTAGACTAAAATGGAAACAGGCTGAAAATTAAATCCTGAGTTATATCCATAACGACCAACAGTGGCATTTTGAGATTTCTCAGGTAGCCTTGAAGGCAAGTTGCTGAGAGAGGGACATTAAAGGCATACTCATATTTGGCTACAGGATTTGTTTTATTCCCGCTTTTTTTCTGTGATTATAGACTGCAGTATCCAATCTGTCTTTTTTGACTCTTGCTGTTTTGTTCTTTTTGGTCCCCTATTTATCTTTAGGGGGCTCTTTTTCTCCCTACATTACCCAAGAAGAGACAGCAATTGCTGTCATATAGCCAAGCTACCACAATACCCTATAAAATCCCACCATCCAGGCATGAACCAGTATAAGCTGCCAACAGTATAAGGTAGGCAGCCAACACCTGTAAGTACACTTACTCTGAGTTGAGTAATAAGAAGAGTGAAAAGGGAAACCCATCTCCTGATCACATCTACCTGGAGGCAATCAGAAAGCATAATAATATACCAAAAAATACATTCATATAAGTATTCAGGTCACAGTTAATTACTGAGTATGCCTAAGAAACACATGACAATTTCTGGACATGTTCAGAAACAAGATAAAGTGACTGAAACATATGAGTTGGAGGTAGATTTAGACTTCATATTGGAAGGAAGGCAGGCAGGCATTTGAAATGTCTGAAAAGGAATTAAAAAAAATAAATAAATACAATGTATCAAAACACTTTACAATGGAGTTGAGAAAAATAAAGGAAAATGTCAGGAAAGCACAACAGGAACAATCAAATAAGATAGATACAGCATTGGAAACAATTCAAAACCTACAGAAAGAGATCCAAATGATAAATAATGGAATATCAGTAATGAAAATACACTGAAAGGGCAAAGGAGTAGAATTGAAAAGATGGAAGCCCCACAAGTGAGCTGGAAAACAAATCTCTCAATACTACTAAGACACAAGAGCAAGTAGAAAGAAGGATAAAAATATCTGAAGAAGGTCTAAGAGTTATGTTGGACAACATGAAGAGGAATAACTTAAGAATTGTCGGCATTCTGGAACAGGAAGAATCACACAAGTCCACAGAGGAGATAGTTGAAGAGCTACGGGAAGAAAATTTTACTAACATCCTGAAAAGTGAAAAGACAAGCATTCAAGAAGCTCAGCTAACCCCAAGGATAGACTCCAAAAGAAAGTCACCACAACATATAATAATCATGCTCTCCAAAATCAAAGATAAGGACAGACTCCTGAAAGCAGCTAGGGAAAAGAGAAGTGTTACACATAAAGGCAAGCAAAGCAGATTAAGCACAGATCTCTCACCAGAAACCAGGCAGGCAAGAAGGCAATGGGAAGAGATATATAAAGCCCTAAAAGAAAAACACTGCCAACCAAGAATCCTCTACCCAGCAAAGCTGTCAATCAAATATGAAGGTGTAATAAAAGCATTCCAGGATAAACAGAAGCTAAGGGATTTTGCCAAAGCCAACCCTGTGCTGTAAAACTTTAAGAACAAATTCAGAGGATCTGGGAGGTCAGTATATGATCAAAACAATTACAATGTGAAAGAAGGTAAACACATAGGAACAGAGATTCAGATGGTGAGCAGGTCAGATTACAGGATAAAATAGACTATCTTCTGGAGAGAGAGAGAAAGGCATAGCCAGAAACATCACCATAGAAAGCTTGTAAATCCGTCTTCTGCCTATAACTGATTGGAATACCTAAAATGGGGCTACAGCGTGCCCAGTGAAGCAGGCTTTCCTGCGGAGTCTTTGCATTACATAAGACTATAGGTTGAAGCCTGAACCACATCCAGATCTTCAGAGATAGGAAGTTTCCAATTGAAAGGACGAGCGGCTAGAGGAACAGAAGATACTTTTTGAAAGAAAGACCTACAGGAAAAATACAAAACAATACAGGCAGACCAACTGTTACTACAAGAATAAGCAAGTTGCTTGTCCATGAGACATCAAGGCAAGTGGTCGGGTCAACTCAGTGTAAACCACCTTCCAAGACTGAAACTCAATTGGAATACATGCTCTGATTGGTGACCATGCTTGTCACCGATAAGGGGAAGTGAGGGAAAAACAGCAGTGAAGCTGCAAGCTAAACCATACAATGTTCAATAGACTTCTGTGAACCCGTGTGGAGACCTGGTTGGTCAGCAGTATTGCAAGACCCGGGGACTCTTGGTCCCAGAGTCAGTGACATAGCCACAGAGGACTAGAGTGGATAGTGAAGCGTCCAGCTGATAAGAAGAGAGGGTATATGCACAAGAACACCCACACTTGCAGATAATAACCACTTGACCTGGCTTCAATGATTGGATGATCAGAGCTCAACCAGAAGAAGAAAGAAGAGGGAAAAAAGAGTAATCTGATACAGTTTGATGAACTTGACCTACACCTATTGATGCAGTAGCTCAAAAGAGGGAACAAATCCTTACAACAAGGATCATTCCTACTCCCTCCATACACAGAGTAGACAGGGATGGGCACCTTGGACATTGGCTACTCAAAATGGGGGGGCTAAAAAGACAAGAAGTGACTGGCTTACAAGCTTTCAAGAGGTAACCTAGACTCAAAGGGCGTGAAGGAAGGTAGAGTCTCCACTGAGTAGTATCCAGTATGTCTGGGGGGGGGAGGGGGAAGGGGACAATGAAATAAAATGTGATTTTAATACACTACTTTTGAAAATGTAGAACAAACAGAAAGAAACTTGCCAAAGACACAGAGGAATTAAATGACACAATCAGCCAACTGGACCTCATAGATGTGCACAGAGCGTAAACAACAGCACAATACACACTTTTCCAGTGCACGTGGAACATTCTCCAGAATACACCATGGGTTAGCCCACAATACAAGCCTCATAAATTTACAAACATCAAAATACAACACAGCATCTTTTCAGACCACATTGCTGTCGAAGTAGAAATCAACAATAAGAATACCAAGGAGATAAAGTCAAATACATAGATACTGAATAACACACTGCTGAAAAGTGACTGGGTAGTAGAAGACATAAAACGGTAATTCACCAAGTTCCTAGCAAAGTGGCAGGGTACAAGATCAACACCCAAAAGTCAGTTGGATTCCTCGATACCAAAATTGACAGTGTTGAAAAGGACATTAGGAAAGCAATACCTTTTACAATAGCCACCCAATGGATGAAATATTTAGGGATAAATATAACCAGAGAAACAAAGGACTTATACAAAGAAAGCTACAATACACAACTATAAGTAACCAAAAGAGACTTGCAAAAGTGAAGGAATATACCATGCTCATGGATAGGAAGACTTAACATTGTGAAAATGTCAATACTGCCCAAAGCAGTCTACCCATATAACACAATCCTAATCCAGATTCCAGTGACATTCTTTAGAGAGATGGAAAATACAGTGATAAGCTTTATTTGGAAAGGAAAGAGACCCAGGTTAAGCAAAGCACTGCTTAAGAACAATGTTGGTGGCCTTTTACTCCCTGATTTCAAAATTTACTACATGGCTACAGTGGTCAAAACAGCCTGGTACTGGTACAATGAAAGATGCATAGATCAATGGAACAGAATTCAGAGTCCTAAATGGGAAATTAACCCATCCACATACAGCCAAGGGATCTTTGACAAAGGGCCAGAATACATTGAGTGGCAAAGACAGTCTCTTTAACAGATGGTGTGGGAAGAACTGGGAATTGATATGCAAAACATTGAAAGAAAACCTTTACCTCATGTCATATTCAAAGACCAACTCAGCGTGGATTAAAGGCCTAAATATGAATCCCAGAATTATAAAGGTCATCAAAGGAAAAATAAGGACAAATTTAAAGGTTGTAATCCAGGACAAACACAGACTACCAAACATTGTGGAAATTACACAAAGAAGACAAAAGAGATTATTGGGGCATTCTAAAAATTAGAAATTTACGTGCATCAAAGGATTTCACCCAAAGAGTTAAAAGGGAGCCCATAAAATGGGAAAAACTCTTTTGCAATGACATATCAGACAAGGAACTAATTTCTAAAATCTATAGGAAACTGCAACACCTCTACAAGCAAAAGACAAGTAACCCAATTTAAAAATGGTCACAGGACATGAACAGACAGTTCACCAAGTAAGACATTCGGGAAACCAACAAACATATGAATTAGATGCAAATCAAAACATTAGATGCAAATTAAAACAACAATGAGATATCATCTCACACTAGCAATAACAGCGAAGTTCAAAAATGCAAAGGGCAATAAATGTTGGTGAGGCTGTGGAGAGACTGGGACCCTCCTACATTACTAGTGGGAATGCAAAATAGTCCAACTCTGGAAAACAGTATGGTATGGCACTTCCTCTGAAAGTTAGAAATAGAAATACCATATGATCTACTTGGTATCTCTCCACAAGAAATAAGAGCTATAACACGAATAGATATAGGCACACCAATGTTCCTAGCAGCACTATTCACAATAGAAAAAAGATGGAGACAACCTATGTGCCCATCAGTGGAAGAATGGATAAATAAACTTTGGTACATCCACCCAATGGAATATTAGTTTCCTTGAAGAATAACAAGAAAGCTGTAAGCCACCATATAACATAACATAACATAACATAACATAACATAACATAACATAACATAACATAACATAACATAACATAACATAACATAACATAACATGAAAGAACCTTGAGGACATTATGCTGAGTGAAATTAGTCAGTCTCTAAAGGAGAAATATTACATAAGACAGTTATTGTAAAAGCTTAAAAAAAGATACCCATCCTAAAATGGAAACAAAAAAAATTCTTTGTTTGTTACCAGTGAGGTTGGGGTGAGAGGGTTTGGGGTAGGTGGAGGGAGGTAGAGCACAGGGTAGGGGGCAGACACATCATTGTTCTTGTGTTGGTGAGGGCAATGCACAAGAAGGGTGAGGGGATGGAAGAACAAAGTAGGTAGGGGAACCATGAGGCAGGTTTGCATGGGCTAAATGGGATAATTTACCTCTATCCCATTTCCCTTCTCTAAGACTGAAATTCAAAGGGAACACACAAGCAAGCATGTAAGCTTGATGGCGACCATATTGGTCTACTGGTTTGTGGAAGACGGGGAAAGGCAGCAATGAAGAAATGGCCTGAGTTAACCATGTTCCACAGATTCCTGTTGATCTGGAAATGAGAGAGAAAAGACACTTGGCTCAAAGTGTGGTGTCACCTGGGGACACCTGAGCCCATGGACAATAACATAGCCATGGAGGGTTAGAGTTGAGAGTGAAACATAGAGCTGATATATAGTGAGGGGAGACACAAAAGAACACCCACACTTGCCGATAGTACCTGTTTGATCTAGCCTCGATGGCTTGATAATCAGAACTTGACTAGAGGAAAAAAAATTTTTTTTTTTTTTGATGAAGGAAACGAGTGTAAATTGCTACATTTTTTGAACTAGACTGATACTCATGGAGGTAGTAGCTCAAAATGCCCACATAGAGGGAAGGAGTCTTCACATGAATGCTATCCCTTCTGTATACAGGGTAGATAGGGACAGGCAACTTAGCCATTGGCTACCTAAAATGAGGTGGTGATAAAGGCACGAAGTGACTGGCTTACAAGGTTTCAAGATGGAGTTTAGTGTAAGAGTGTGTGTGGGAAATTTTAATCTTGTCTAGATGTGTCTGGTAAAACGAGATGGGGGTAAGATTCTTATTCAATATTGAGTAATTGTTATCATGACTAATAGCAACTGTCACAATTGTAAAGGTAGAAGTTTTGTAATAAAAGGGGGAAGTAGTTAATCTTACATTTCAGAAACAGAGGACCCTAGGACTATCAAGGGAGAAGAGCAAAAGTATGTGGGGCCTTATCCAGAGAAGCCGTGACACCAGAGATGGTTTCCTGGAGCGAGCGAGCAGCTGAGGACTCTGGATTCATGGAAAGAGAGGGACTGAGACCTGGCTGCCTTGAGGCAGACTTGCAAACTGTGCCCTTTGGTGGTGTAAATTATTATACATACCTGAGTGTTAAAAAAAACAAACAAACAAAAACCATTAAAATAGAGTGAAATACTGTAAGGGATGGTACGTGGAGGGATTATAATCATTGTAAGAAGCAAAGTATATGATTTGTTCAGTGTAAAACTGGTGATCTGCCCTGTAAAGTTGCACTCAATTCACAATAAAAAGTTTAAAATAAACAAAAACAAAACTATCCAGGCTGCTCCCAATTTGAGTTAGTGACTTTGTAGCTTCATATGTTAAGTACTTGATTGCAAACCACAGATCAGCAGTTTGAGCCCACCAGCAGCCCCACAGGATGCTTTA
The DNA here is from genome assembly GCF_000296735.1 of Chrysochloris asiatica. Lineage (NCBI taxonomy): Eukaryota > Metazoa > Chordata > Mammalia > Afrosoricida > Chrysochloridae > Chrysochloris > Chrysochloris asiatica. The sequence continues at coordinate 206,746 of NW_006409114.1, forward strand.
AAGTCTTGGAAATATTCAGGGTTACTATGAGTCGATGACACTTAACAACAGCAACAGTAAGGGATCTCTTATCACTGTCTTTTTCTAGAAACAAGAAAATAAATATTCCTGTATATGTGTATAAGGAGCTCTGGTAGCATAGTGGTTACGAATCAGACTGCAAACGGCAAGGTCAGCAGTTTGAAACTACCAGCTGTTCTGCGGGTGAAAGATGAGGCTTTCTGCTCTCGTAAAGATTTGCAGCCTTGGAAACCCTGTACAGGGTCGCTATGAGTCGGAACTTACTCCACGGCACATAATAACAACAACAAAAATATGTGTATAATGAAGTTGTATGATCATGATAACAGATAATTTGTTATTATTTGGCATTTTACATTTTAGCAAGCACGAACTTCAGTGGTACAGCTGCTAACCAAAATGTTGACAGCTTGAACCCACCAGCCTCTCTGGGAGAAACACCTGGTATTCTGTTCCTATTGTCATTTGTTGTTTGATGCCTTTGAGTTGTTTCTGACTCATATTGATCTTATGCAAGACAGTCTGTCCCTTCCATGTAATTGTTTTGTTTGGGCCCATTGTTTGTGTCATTGTGTCAGTCCATCTTGTTGTGATCTTTCTCATTTTCGCTGATCCTCCACTTTACCAAGCATATTGTCCTTCTCCAGGGACCTATCCTTGACAACATGTCCTAAGTATAAGAGACAAAGTCTTGCCATTTTGCTTCTAAAGAGCATTCTGGTTATATTTCTTCCAAGACAAATTTGTTCTTCTGACAGTCCCTGATACTTTTAGTATTCCCAGCCAGCACCAGAATTCATGTCCATAAATACTTCTATGGTCTTCTTTATTAATTGTACAACTTTCACATGCATTTGTTTTGTTGCTGTTAAGTGCCGTTGAGTCTATCCCGACCCATAGCAACCCTGTATAGGGTTTCTGAGGAGTGGCTGGTGAGCTTGAACTGCCGACCTTTCTGTTCAAACAGCTTTGCAGTCTGGCGCATTAACCCACAGCACCACACCAGGACTCCATAAGGCAATTGGAAATACCATGGTCTGGATCAGGTACACTTTTATTCCTCAAGCTGACATCTTTGCTTTTGAATACTTTTAAGAGGTCTTGTTCAGCAGATTAGCCTAATGTAGTCCATCATCTGATTTCTTGACTGCTGCTCTGTGAGTGTTGATTGTGGATCCAAGCAAATTGAAATATTTGACAACTTCAGTCTTTTTTTTTTCATTTATCATGATGTTATTTATTGGACCAGTTGTGAGGATTTTGTTTTTTCTTTACATTGAGGCACAATACATTTTGAAGACAGTGTATATAGTCTTTGATCTTAATTAGTAAGTATATTAAGCTGTTTCTGCTTCTATCAAGCAAGAGTATATCATCTGTATATATTAGGTTGCTAATGAGTCTTTCTCCAAACTTTATGCCACGCTCTTCTTCCTAGACTTCATTTTCTAGGATTATTTGCCGAATATATAGGTTGAATACATGTGAAGGATACAACTTGGTCACACTTTCCTGATATTAAGCCATTTAGTATCGCCTATTTCTGTTCAAGCAACTGCCTCTTGGTTTATGTACAGTTCCTCATGAGAATATTGAAGTGTTCTGGAATACTCATTCTTTACAGTCTCATCCATAGTTTATCATTATCCACACAGTCAAAAGCCTTTATATAGTCAACAAAGTACAAATCAACATCTTTCTGGTAATATCTGCTTTCTGCCAAGATCCATCTTACATCAGCAATGATATCCCTCATTACACATCCTTTTTTGAATCTGGCTTGAATTTCTGAAATCTCACTGTTGATGTACTGCAATAACCATTCTGAATTATCTTCAGGAAAAATTTACGTGCATATGATGTTAATGATATTGTTCTACGATACTTGCATTCCATTGGGTCACAATTCTTTGAATCACCACAAATATTGATTTCTTCCAATCAGTTGATCAGGTAGCTGTCTTCAAATTTTCTTGGCATAGACGAATGAGCATCTACAGTGTTTCATCAGCTTGTTGAAACATTTCAATTAGTATTATGTCATTCCTGTAACCTTGTTTTTTTCTATTGCTTTTAGTGCAGCTGGGACTTCTTCCTTCAATAATTGGTTCTTAATCATATGCTCCCTCTTGAAATGGTTGAGTTATAGACCAATTCTTTGGTCTATACTCAAATCTGTCCATTCTTTTTGTGTGTCTTGCATTATTCAATATTTTACCCCAAGAATCCTTCATTAGTGCAACTTGAGGTTTGAAAGTTTTCTTTAGTTCTTTCAGCTTAAGAAATGCTAAGAATGTTCATCCCTTTTGGTGTTCTTATTCCAGGTCATTAAATATTTCATTTTGATATTTGACTTTATCTTTTGAAATTTTGTGTTTAGTTATTATCCCATTTCTTCCAATTGTTTTAACTTCTCTATGCTGAAGAGCAACTTTCTGAGTCTCTTCTGACATTTCATTTTTATCTGTTTTTTTTTTTTTCTTTTTAATGACCTTTTGCTTTCTTTCTATGCAATGTTTTGATGTCTTCCCACAATTCTTCTAGTCTTTGGTCATTAGTGTATATGATGCATCAAATCTGTTCTTTGGATAGTCTCTTAATTCAAGTGGAATAAATCAAAGTCATATTTTGAGTCTTGTGGATCTGTTTTAAGTGACATCAGCTTTGACATGAACTTGCATGTGAGTAATTGATTTTCTTGTGCATATCTGCTCCTGGTCTTGTTTTGGATGATGCTATTGAGCTTCTCTGTCATCTCTTCCTACAGATGTAGTCAGTGTGATTCCTGTATGATCCACATGTATAGTCAGTTTTTATGTTGTAGATAAAAGGTATTTGCAATGAATAAGTCATTGGTCTTGCAGAATTCCATCATCCAATCTCTAGCATTGTTTTTATCATGAAGATAATATTTTCCTACTATAGATACTTCCTCTTTGTTTCCAACTTTCTCATTCCAATTACCAGTAGTTATAAATATATTTTGGTTATATGTTTGATCAATTTCAGATTGAAGGAGTTGATAGAATTTGTCAGCTTCCTCCTAATTGGTTGGTGTGTAAATTTGAATAATAGTGGTATGAACTTGTTTTCCTTGTAGGCTTATGAATATTCTATCATGCACAGCATTGTACTTCAAGATAGGTCTTGAAATGTTCTTTATGATAATGACTGAAAGCCATTCCTCTGCAATTAGTCATACTCAGCATAATAAACCATGTGATTGTCTCATCCAAAATGGCCAATACCAATCCATTTCAGCTCATTAATGCTTAGGGTATTTCTCTTTATGCATTTCATTTTATTTTCCACAATTAACTAGATTCATACTTTGTACATTCCGTGTTATGATTGTTAACACTTGTTTGTAGGTGTTTCTTTGCATTTTAAGCACCAGCAAATGAATATCCTGAAAACTGCTGTGCATTTATGTCATTAACATTAACTCTACTTTAATGAGGTAGTTCTTTTGTAGTTGTGTTTTGAGTTTCTTTCAACCTGAGGGTCTCATCTAATGTTACTATATTATACCATGTTCTGCTGCTATTTGTAAGGTTTCTCAGTGGCTAATTCTTGACTAGTTTTCTGCTTTTCCTTCTTTCTAGTTCATCTTTTTCTGCAGTCCTGATGTGCTGCTGTAGAATAAGCACTGGACCTCAAGGTCTGTTTGAACCACAAGGTTGGTGGTTCAAACTCACCAGCCATTCTTTGGAAACCCTTTATGGGGACATGGTGAGTCAGAACTGACTTGATGGTATTAAACAATAGTAGTCCATCTTAGTTTGGAAACTCTGCTGAAAACTATCCACCATCTGTGACCCTACTGGTATTTAAAATACATGTGGCATAGGTTCCACCATCACAGCAACATGCAAATCACCACAATACAACAAACTGACAGATGAGTGGTGGTTTAGGAAATCCTATGCAGCACTTTTGACTTAGTGGCACACAACAACAAATTCAGTGGGCCACCATTTGTCTGTCATGCTGAGGTGGCTTGTTTGTTTCTAGGGTGCTGGAAGTTATGTCACTGGTGGTATCTAATTCTGATAATTAGTCATTAAAAACCCTATAGATTGCAATAGAATATTGTACAGTATAGTGCTGGAAGATGGCACAAGGCCAAGTAATATTTTGTTGTGTTATACATAGGTTGCCATAAGGTCATGAATAACAACAGCTTTAGTGACATGGATTCATGAGGAAATGCGAAAAATGTTGGTTAGAAGACACCTAAGGCCCTCATCAGTTTTTCTTTTTTTTCTAAGTTTTCCCTGATAATATTAATTACTCTATCCCAGTTCTGAGCCATCAAATATTATCACAATGGGTTGCTAACAACTCTTCAAAACATTTTCATGTTTAATTTGCATGAATTATTACATTTGTGTAAAACAAAACAAAACAAATACATTTATAAATAACTCTTAAAGATTGCTGCCTTGCTTTAGGTACTATCTGTGCTAAATTACTTTAGTAGTCAGAGCTCTAATTGTGTGAGTTTCTAATCTTAAATCACTGAATGCATGGTATTAACATTGGGCTGAATTTAGTTTCCAGAAGAGAATCATTTTCAGATAGTGGTGCTAGAAATTAGAATTCGGTTGTATAATTTTTTTATATTTCCTTTTCTGAGATGGTGTTTCTAGATCTTATAATTATATATATGTATTTTATTACATTTCATTTCTCTTCTTTTGTAGTCTTCCGTCAAGTCTGTCTTTTCTCCCTCCCTACCCTTCAGCCCTCTTTCTTTCCATGTCTAGTGATATATTTTGTTGTTGTTGTTGTTGCTGCTGCTGCTGCTTTACATCTGCTGTTGAGAGTTACTATTGGAATGATAATTTTTGTATTTAGTATTCCAGAACATTAATTTCTTAACTGTTTATGGTCTGTTTCATTCCAAAGAACGAAGTATTCATCTTTTCATGTAGATATTTGATTAAATTCTAAAGGGCTAAATCTGGTTGTTTCCAGGCTTGAGACCACATTCTTTAACAAGTCTTCCTCTTAATAATTTTGCTTCAATTTAAAATAATTTGTGCACAGGCTAAAGTCATGAAGGCCTGATTCAAGAAGACAAAACGGAAACTGAGAGAACCCACTGAAACACAGGACCACTTTTGGTGGGAGAAAGGCTGTTTGATTTTTAGGATAGCATTTCAGCTGAGTGATTAGCAGCACTTTGCCTTCAAGAAAAGTCCTCTAAAAATAGATTGTGAGTTTGCAGTTGGGTCCAGTTTCGGTTTTAGAGTCGTATGCCACTGGGAATTGGCCACACTGAAGCTCTGGTAAGGAAGGACATGCCTTAATCTGGCTGCTACTCTTGTTTATTTTATTTTTGTTTCAAAATATATTATTCATGGATTGAAGAAATAAAAATGGCTCAAGTTAAAGGTATATCTGTATTGTTTGGCTTTAGAGTGGTTTTGGATCTGTCCTGTAACTTTTAGCTCTGTTTTTTAGTTGTATGCTATGAAAATTGTTTTGGCTGAATGCTGTGACTGTCTTTTCTGCTTTCTATTTTGAACTGCTGGTTACATTGGCTTTTCACTATGGTTGGTTTTTTTCATGGAGTAATCTGTTTGTCTTTAATATGAATATATTTGGGTATCTTAAATTAGAATATGTTTTAGTATATTAAACTATTATGTGCACTTTATTTGTCTTTAATCTGAATATATTTTGGTACATTATATAATATCAGAGACTGCTCTTTAATAATTCAGAAATGTACAAGCAGTCTTTCTTGTTGTTGTTAACTGCCGTGGAGTCGGTTCCTTAATTGATTAAATTAATTACAATGAATTCTGTATATGAAATTACAGGAAAAATAACAGATACGTAAATCCTGTTTTGGACTAATGGACTCAAGCAAAATATTACCATATATGGAAATTGTCCTGCTTTTTGTGAAGCAGACAGTAAATGCAAAGAAGGTACATTAAGGGTTTTAAAAAAAACTGAATCATTAACTTTCAGCTATTCCTTAATGATGGGTTGACTTTCCGTTTTTGTATCTTGTTATGTTTATATTTTGTTTAGTTTTACTTTTTAAGTTAAGATTATCTGAAATCAAACTTCTTTTCTTCAGTATTGTTAATAATCTGTATAAGAAAACAATAATAGGCATATTAAGACTGCTTCCATTTCCTAAGTAAATAGTAGTGAAATAATTCTACCATTGGTATGGAGAATATTAACATCTGCATTTTAAATACTGTTTTTAACAAATGCTTTGAATGGGTCATTTGATTCCCTTTCTCCATAGATTACAGTGTGTATATGATGGTGGTGGTGGTGTGCCAAGGAGTCAGTTCCAACTCATAGCTACCCTGTATAAGGGATTCTGAGACTGTAAATCTTTTCAGGAGCAGAAAGCCTAATCTTTCTCCCATGGAATGGCTGGTAGTTTCTAAATGCTGACCTTAAGGTTTGCAGCCCAACTCATAATCACTATGTTATCAGAGCTCCTTTTAATTGTGTAGTTTTTGAATAAATTAGGAAATCTCCCAGCAAATGCTACCTAAAATTTGTAAATGGTTGATTTACAATTCAATTGGTAGTTCAGATGCTGGGGTGTGTGTATATCTTCTGTATTCCCTTTACTCAGCCATGTGATTAAGATAATTTATTTTTTCTAGCCCAGTCTTCCTTATGAAGAGGGGCACAATTATTCCATTGCTTGCCATGTTCGTTTTCTAGGTTTGGTACTATATATATATATATATATATATGTATAATTTTCTGATTTACTGGGACAATTTGTAAGGAAATGGATTACATGGTTCTCATCTAATTCTTAACCTTCATTTACAAAAAGAAAGCAACCAAAAAGACAACTTTTTGACTAATCTTTATGATTTGGGATCTGATATGGAGCCATATAAGAAAATGAACATTTTTAGATTTATTCTGATCATAGAAAATAGGGACTCCTAGTAGTCCTGGTGTGGCACTGTGGATTAATGCACTGGACCACAGAGTCAGTTTGAACCGCAAAGTGGCAGTTCAAATTCTCCAGTTACTATTCGCTAGTTACTCCCTGGAAACCCTATACAGGGTTGTTTTAAGTCAGAACTGTCTCAATGGTACTAACAACAACAAAAACAATGACTATTATTCCAGAATATAATTTGAAAAAGTATTAGTTTCAGTTTTTTTTTAGGGAGATTAAAACCCTCTTGGAGTGTTTGCTTGACTCCTTTCTTAGGTGTAATTGGACAGAAATGGATCTGTCCTTTCAGACTAACCAGACTAAAAGCAAGCTTTCAGACTAACTGGACTAAAAACCAAACTAAAAACTGTTGAGTTGACTGTGATTCAGAACAACTCCATAGGATAAAGTAGAACTGCCCCCTAAGGTTTCCAAGACTGTACATCTTTATAGAAGCAGACTATTCTCCTTTATAGAAGCACACTTTTCTCCTGTGGAGTGGTTGGTGGGTTCTAACGGATGACCTTTTGGTTAGCAGCTGAATCCTTTAACCACTGTGTCACCAGGTGTCTATCTACCTTTGGAACTAGGCACATCGTAATTTACAAAGAACATGTTATATTTGTCCATAATAAAATTCCCCTAAAGAAAGATACCTGAAAAAAGACTCCCTTTTATAATCCAATGTTTTTTTCTTTATCAAATTAGTAAATAGTAACAGTAATAAGATTAGAGTATCAGCTCATTTTTTTAACATTCTAAAGAAGGAATACAGTCATATAAACCAACCAAAACTAAACCCCATTCCCACTAATAGAGGACTTCTGGTGTAGTGCTGTAGGATCAGCACTAGACTTTGGACCACAAGGTTGGCAGTTGAAATCCACCAGTGGCTCCTTGGAAACTCTCACTAGGGTCGCTGTAAGTAGAACTGACTCAACAGCACATATCAACAACAACATGGGTTTCCATGGCTGTAAATCTTTATGAGAGCAGAAAGTCTTAAGTTTCTTCCACAGAGCTACTGGTTGGTTTGAACTGATAACCTTGCTTATTGTACAATGTAATTGTTGATGTTGTTAGCAGGTGCCTTCAAGTTGTTTCCAATTCATAGAAACCGTATGTACAACAGAACAAAATTCTGCCAGGTCATGCATCATCCTTACAATCATTGTTAAGCTCGAGCCCATTGTTGCATTTCATTTGGGGTGGGGAGTATCTTCCTCTTTTCCAATGACTCTCCACATTACCAAGCATGATGTCCTTCTCCTAGGGACTGGTCCTTCTTGATATTATGTCTGAAGTATGAAAGACAAAAGTCTTGCCATCCTGATTTCTAAGGAGCATTCTGGTTGTACTTCTTCCAACACAAGTTTGTGTGTTCTTCTGGAAATCCATGGTACTTTTAGTATCTTTCTCCAATATCGTAACTGAAATGCATCAATTCTTCTGTTGTCTTATTTACTGTCTAACTTTCACATGCATATGAGTCATTGAAAATATTCCTCAAATCAAAATCTTTGCACTTGAACACTGTAGGGATTTTGTACAGCAGATTTGCCTGTATATCATTTGATTTTTTGACTGCTGCTTCCATGAGTGTTGATGATGGATGCAAACAAAATGAAGTCTTTGACAACTTCAGTTTTTCCTCTATATCTTGATGTATTTTATTGGTTCACTGGTAAGGATTTTTATTTTCTTTACATTGAGGTAAACAAACCATAAGGAAGGCTGTGGTCTTTGATCTTCATCAGTAAGCATTTGAAGGTTCTCTTAGCTTTCAGCAAGCAAGTTTGTATTATCTGAGTATTGGAGGTTGTTAATGAGTCTTCCTACAATCCTGATGCCAAGTTTTTCTTCATAAAATTCAGCATCGTAACTTATTTGCTAAACATACAGATTGAATAAATATGGTGAAAAGAATACAATCTTGGTACACACCTTCCCTAATTTTAAACCATTTAATGTCCCCTTGTTTTGCCCAAATGACTGCCTTTTGGTCTATGTTCAGGTTCCTCATGAACACATTGATGCGTTTTGAAATACCCATTCTCTACATTTTCATCCATAGCTTGTCATGATCCACATAGTTAGTAAAGCACAGGTAGGCATCTTTCTGGTATTTTCTGCTTTCAGCCAAAATTCATCTGACGTAAACAGTGATATCCCTTATTCCACATCCTTGTCTGAATCTGGCTTAAATCTCTCAGTTCCTTGTCATTGTACTATTACAGCTATTTTTTAATTATCTTCAGCAAAATTTTACTTGCTTATGTTATTGATATTGTCCAATGATTTCCCCATTTTGTTGGCTTACCTCTCTTTGAAATGGGCACAGCCGTTAATCTTTTCCAATAAATTCGACAGGTAGCTGTCTTCCATATTTCTTGGCATAGATGAATGAGTGCCTCCAGTACTGTATCAGTTGGTTGAAAGATTTCAGTTTCTGTGTCAACAGTTCCTGGAACCTTGTTCTTTGCCAATGTCTTCAGTGCATCTTGGACTTCTTCCTTCAGTACCAGTGACTCTTGATCATATACTAAATGATTGAACATCAACTATTTCTATTTGGTACAACGACTCTCTGTATTCCTTCCTTCATTTCTGAATTATTCAATATTTTGCCCATAGAATCCTGCAGTACTGAAATTCGAGACTTGAATTTATCTTCCATTCCTTAAGCTTGAGAAATGCTGAGTTGCTCTTCCCTTTTGGTTTTCTAACTCCAGGTCTATGCATATTTGATTGTAAGACTTGATTCTGTATTCTTGAAATGCCCTTTTTATTTTCTGTTCAGCTCTTTAACCTCTTCATGTCTTCCATTTGCTTTAGTATCTTTGCTGGAGAACACGTTTCAGAGTCTTCTCTGACATCCATTTCCATGTTTTCCTTCTTTCTTGTCTTCTTAATGGCCTTTTGCTTTCTTCCTGTATGATGTTTTTGATGTCATCCCACAAGTCTTTGGGTCTCTGATCATTAATGTCTAATGCATTAAATCTCTTATTGATATGCTCTCTAAATTCAGGTGGGACATATTCAAGGTCATATGTTGGCTGTTGTGGACATGTTTTAATTTTCTTCAGTTTCAGCCTGAATTTTGTGAATATTCACAATTGGTGTATTCCATTTTATGAAGTCCATGTGTATAGTGTTATTTTATGTTAGTTCAAAAAGGTGTTTACAATGAATAAATAATTGGTATTGCCATGTCTGGGAATCCTGCTGTGGCAGTGTGGGTTAATATGCTGGAATGTGAAGTTGGTTTGAACTACAACGTAGGTGGTTCAAGCTCACCGCCCTTTGCTAGGGAACCACATTCAGAGTTGCCATGGGTCAGAACTGTCTCAACAGCACTTAACAACAACAATTACCACTTCTATCATGTGATCTACAGCATCATTTCTATCACCAAGACCGTATTGCCGAACTACTTACCTTTACTCTTTGTTTCCAGCCTTTGCATTCCAGTCACTAGTAATTATTACACTTTGATTGCATGTTTGATCAATTTCAGACTGAAGACACTGGTCGAATTCTTTAATTTCATCATTACTGGCTTTAATGTTTGGTGAGTAAATTTGATTAATAGTGGTATTAACTTCTGCTTTGTAGGCATATGGATGTTATCCTATCACAGACAGCATTTTGCTTAAGATTTTGAAATATTCTTTTTGATGGTGAACGCTATGCTATTCCTCTTCCATTTTCATTCCTGGTAAAGTGAACCATATGATTTTCATATTGAAAATGGCCTATACCAGTCCATTTAGCTCACTATTGTCTAGGATATTGATCTTTTTGTATTTCTTCTCACTTTTGACAGATTCCAATTTTCCTAGTTTCACACTTTATATTTATGCATTCTATGTTCCGATTATTAATGGATGTTTGCAGCTGTTTCTCATTTTGAGTTGTGCCCTATCAGCAAATTGATGTCCTGAAAACTTTACTTAGTTCTCATCATCTTAATCAACTATACTTTGAGGTGGCAGCTCTTCCCCAGTATTTTGAGTGTCTTCCAACATGAGGAACTCATCTTCTGGCACTATATCTGATGATACTCTGGTGTTATTATCATGTATCACTATTCAATATTCTGGTGCTGTTTGACAGTGTTCACTGCTATTCTTCCTCTTCTGTCTTAGTCTGGAAGTTCAACTGAAACCTGTCCACCATGATGTACCTTCTTGGTATTTAAAATACCAGTGACATAGCTGCCACCATCACAGCAACATGCAAACCACCAAAATAGGAGGAACTGATAGGGGTAGTGGGCAGGGTAGTGCCACTAGGGCTCCTGAAAATCTTGCTAATAAGTGTATATTCTAATTAAGTAACACTTACCTTTTAAAGTGATAAACTGATTTTAATAAAATAGTTTTGAATGAAAATCTTTGAAATACTACATAATTCTTACATTATTAAACAGATTGAAATAATATTTAAATGAAATAATATGTTATCAAGGAGGCTTAGTGGGGTAGGTATTATAATGTAGTATGTTATAACATTATTGTAAATTGCTGTCGAAGTGGTCCAACTCATAGTGACCCTGTATAGGGTTTCCATGGAGTGGCTGGTTGTTGTGAACTGAGATTATGGTTCTCAGTTTAGTGTTATAATGTAGGTTGTTGTTGTTATGTGCCATGGAGTCAGTTCCGACTCATAGCGACCCTTTAAAGATTTATAGCCTTTGAATCCATATTCAGTGTTATTATGAGTTGGAACCTAATTGATTGCACACAGCAACAGTTTAGTAGTTCAAGTAGCATCCTACCATCAAGCTTTTCGGTTTTTACCCTTGCAACTGGAGTTAATGTCTTTTGTTGGCCCTCTCTCCATTCATACTTAGCTACTTCAACTCATTTGAGTAAGACTGTCTATGTGAGAAATGTTGTCAATACTGACAAATGCTCAAGTAACCCAATCTGTACTAATTTTAGTGAGAATGAGATCTTCTTTATTTGATTTTTGCAAAATCTGGTGCCCAACCCAGTAGACATGGGCAGGTGTGCTGCATGGCCGGCGTACAAACAGTTTTATTCCTCTGTCTAGAAAAAGCTTCTCCTCCAGTTCCCTTTTATCTGGTAGTGTAGTGGTTACGAATCGGGCTGTGAGCCTCAAGGTCAGCAGTTCGAAACTACCAGCTGTTCCATGGGAGAAAGATGAAGCTTTCTGCTCCCGTAAAGATATACAGCCTTGGAAGTTTTGTACGGGGTCGCTATGAGTCAGAACTGACTCTATGGCACATAATCATCATGGAGTTTTACACCAAACATCCCATTTCTCTCCCTCCAGTTGCACATGATCTTAATGACTGTATCCTTATTTAAAGTTTCTAGTCCTAGAACAGATTTCTTTCCTCCCTTCCCCAAATTTATCCTGTTTATATGTCCCTAGGTGTGCATCAACAACCAATGTCTGGTCTAACAATCTCATGTGTCCTTTTATTCCTGAAGATGAACCATCTTCAGAATTTCTCACATTTATAATTCAGTTATTTAGTGTCGAGAACCGGCCTCGACATGGGGGTTTGGTTCACGAAGGAGGGAGATCTGGCGGCGACAGCGACAGATAAAGAACACACACAGAGACACAACAAGAGAGACAAGAAGACACCCCGAAACCAGAGTGGATGTGACACTGGCGGAAAGTCCCTGGACTACCGGCACTGTGGCCCCTGCAGGCAGTAAAGCACCGCCCTGCAAACTTTAACGCATGCCTTGCCAGCTATAACGCCTCACATGCCAACCATAACCCATGGCCTGCAAGCCATAACGCATGTGGGCTTGGGTCTGTGCCTCCTTTTTATTTCTGGGAGGAGCTTTACACAAAGGAAGGCGGGGTTTATTAAGACAGGGTACAGAAGTGTGAAATGTGATTAATCGTTCAACACAGGATACAAGGATTTACAGGAATCAAATTCTAAAACATACATCACAAATTGTCTTGATAATCTAGCATCCGTAATTTTCCAGAAATTCAAGCAAATTATTACATGGTACTTTTCAGGTTTGAATCCCAAGACTGCAACTTGGTTTCTCAAGCCTAATTAACATACCTATAACACCTAATCTCGAATGGGGGAAAGTGAAAAGGATTGAAAGGAATCCTGATGTGTCAGCTGGCTGGGCCAGGTTTGCAGGAGGAAGCCACCTAGGTGAATGGGCTGCACCTGAAGGCCATTTAAGACAGCAGTCCTTTTGTCCTTTTGTTCTTTAAACAAAAACCTGGAAGTCACCAATCTACTTTGAGTTAATTCCTTGGGTAGCCTGGCCCCAGCAAACTTGCTTTTGGAACTTTTTCCAGCTCAGCTTTTGGGAGCAGTTTTTTGTTTTAATATTTGTCCATGGGTATCAAAGGTTCATATAGTAAGTTAATATCAAACATAACTAAATAATTTGATAAAGAACAGTTGGGACATACTAGCTCAGTGGCCAGAGTCTGTTCCTCAGAGAGATTTGTTCTTAGAACCTTAAGTACTGCCAACACAGTGGAGACATTAAGAGGGGCACATTAAGAAACCATTTTCTCAGAGGCTGCAATTACAGGGGTTTGAAGCATAGAGTGAATTAAGAGAACTAAAGAGAATTATACAGAGTTGGCCCCACAGTGAATTCATAACAGCCAATGACCCGGGACGTCCAGAGGTTACTTCCTTGGACCCACAGGGTCTCTGGCCAGCAGGTCGGAGCGCGGCCACGTGCTGGAATTTTCGTCCATGACACTGGTCCTCAGCACCCCAATACCTGCGGTCTGTAACAATTTAGTTTGTGCACTGAATTACAAAACTTGATTGAAGTTATTAGAATCATGTTTAAAATAACAGTAAATAGATTTCTAGGTAAAGGTATAGCCTTTGCTGTGTGTTTGTCTTTCTTTCTTCACTATTTTCTAATTTCTTTTTCTACTTTGATGTGTCTGTATATAATAATAATAGTAATAAATATTTTTCTCACTTTTTCCTTATGTTTTGTGTTGCAGATCACTATCTTAGATGAGTTTTGTTGAATTAATGATAATTTATTTTGGAGCATCTCAGGAATGTTCTTTAATTTTTATATTAAGAAAAATAGAAAATGTACTGAATTTGTTCAAATTACTCTTTTGCTTTATTAATTATTTTGCTATGTTGTTGTTAAGTGCTGTGGATTATATAAGCTTACTTTAATATCATGTTGGGTGCTTTTATGTGTTTGTTTATTAATGTAAACATTTTGAAAATTTAATTTTTTTAACCTAAATTTTATCATATCTGGAAACCTAAGTGCTAAGTAAACAAATTAAATGAGTAACAGAATGAACTCTACTTTGTGATGTCACATAAGCACTGGACTGCGAAGCACAAGGTCAGTGGTTTAAACACACCACCTGCTCCTTCAAAACCCTATACAGGGTCACTATGAGTCATAATTGACTCAAACACATTTAAGAGTGACAACATCTCCAGTCAATGATAACTAATATAAGACTTTGATGCTAATTAATGAAGTAAATGTAAAAGAAGAAACAAGAAAAGGTCTGTTTTACTGTAGTTTTATCACTCATTTTAAATAAATGTTTTTATTTGATTGTTAGAGGCAGTAAGTAGGCAAAGGATGAAAATTCTTAGTCAGAAGCTATTTTATTTCCATATTTGGAATTGGAAGTATATCACTATTTTGGGTGTGACCTTGGTAACACTGTGGTTAAGCCCTTGGCTGTAAATGAAAGGTCAGAGGTTTGACCTTTGGCTGCTATACAGGAAAAGGATGTGGAAGATGACTTCCTTAAAGATCACAGGCTTGGATAACCGTTAGTATTACAGTGAATCAGAATTGACTCGATGGCAGTGGGTGGAATAGGAGAAGATATTATTCTTATTGTAGTCTGTATTGTATATAAATGATCCTACTGTTTGGATAAGAAATCAAATGACGTATTGCATTAGGCAAATCTGCTGCACAGGAACTTTTTAAAGTGTTGAGGAGCAGAGATGTCAGCTTGTGGACTAAGGTGCGCCTGACCCAAGCCATGGTATTTTCAGTAACCTCATATGGATGCAAAAGCTGGACAATGAATAAGGAAGATCGCAGAAGAATTGATGCCTTTGAGTTGTGGTGTTGGAGGAGAATACTAAAAGTGCCATGGGCTGCCAAAAGAACCAATAGATCTGT
>NW_006409114.1:222295-224082 GCF_000296735.1 Chrysochloris asiatica
CTGCATCCTCGCCAGCATTTATTGTCATCTACTTTTTTGATCTTTGCTCTTATTGCTGGTGAGATGATATCTTATTTTTATTTTGATTTGCATCTCTCTAATGGCTAGTGATCGTGAACATTTCTTCATATGTTTGTTGGCTGGCCGGATCTCTTCCTTGAGGAAATGTCTGTTTAGGTCCTGTGCCCATTTTTTAATTGGGTTATTTGTCTTTTTCTTGTAGAGGTGTTGTAGTTTCCTATATATTTTAGAAATGAGTCTCTTGTCTAATGTGTCATTGCAAAAGATTTTTTCCCATTCTGTGGAGTCCCTTTTTACTCTTTTGGTGAAGTCTTTTGATGCATGTAAGTTTTTAATTTTTAGTATGTCCAACTAATCTATTTTGTCTACTTATTGTTTGTGTACTTTTGAAAATATGTCATAGTCTGTGTATTCCCTATATTAGAGCTCTCACATACGTCCCTATTTTTTCATTGATGACTTTCATTATTTTTGGAATCATTGTTAGGTCTTTAATCCATGCTGAGTTTATTTTTGTATAAGGCGTGAGGTAAAGTTCTTGTGTCCATCTTTTATATCACTCTCCAGTGCTGCTAGCACCATCTGTTAAAGAGACTATCTCCTCCCCATGTAACATACCTAGCCATTTTGTCGAACATCAGTTGAATGTATGTGGATGGGTTAATTTCTGGATTCTTGTTCCTGTTCCATTGGTCAATATATCTTTCATTGTATGAGTATAAGTCTGCTTTGACCACTGTAGCCGTGTGGTAGATTTTGAAATCTGGGAGTGAGAGACTTCCAATGTTGATCTTCCTCTTAAGCAATGCTTTGCTTATCCTGGGTCTCCTTCCTTTCCAGTGAAGTTTGTAAATGTCTTTTTCATCTCTTCAAGATTGTCGCCGGAATCTGGATTGGGATTGTATTATATCCTTTAACTTTTAGCCTATTTTGTTTTTGTGTGTAAGATGTGTCTCTTGCAGCCAGCTTATTGAAGGGTCTTATTTTCGTATCCAATTTCGTATCCAATCTGCCACTCCCAGTCTCTTCACTGGTGTCGTTAATCCATTAACATTCTTTCTAAATATCGATAGGTATAGAGGAGCTCTGGTAGCATAGTGATTATGAATTGTGCTGGTAACCTCAAGGTCTGCAGTTCAAAACTATCAGCTGTTCTGCGGGAGAAAGATGAGGCCTTCTGATTCCGTAACGAGTTGCAACCTCGGAAACCCTGTGCAGAGTAACTATGAGTCAGAACTGACTCCAGGGTACTTAACAACAACAACAGCAACAAATGAGTTAATTGCTGCCCTTATATTAATCTTTTGGTAGTGCTGTTCAATCCTTTGTTCTTCATACCTTCTTGTGCTGAGTTTGTGTTTTTTGTGCTATTTCTTGTCTATTTCTTGGTAGTTTTCACGTTTGTTTGGTTTGCTTGGAAGTTCATTTTCATGGTAAATTGTGAAGTATTAACTTAATTTGGGGTTACCTTAAAGTCTATTTACTCTTTTCTACCTTTAAGACAATCTGTTGTATCCTGTAATCTACCTGACCTCCTCACCACCTGGATCTTTGTTCCTACTTTTATCCCTTCTTTGACATTAATATTATTTTGATTTTCCATTGTCCTCTCAGCTCCTTTGAATTTGTTGTTGTAGTTTTGTTCTGGTCTGAACTCTGCTGTCAACTACATTCCAGGTGGTGTTGCCATGTCTGTCAATTTCTTGGTTGTTGTTTGTTCTTGTTGGTTTTCAGTCCAAAGAACTCCCTTTAGGATGTTTTTAAGT
>NW_006409114.1:224803-228571 GCF_000296735.1 Chrysochloris asiatica
CATCTCTTGTATTCTGCTCCTTTCCCTTTTCAGTGTATTGTCCATATCTGATATTTTATTATTCATCATCTGGATCTTTTTTTGCAAGTTTTGAATTGTTCCAGTGCTGTATTAATGTTGTTTGATTGCTCTTATAATTCTTTCCTGACTTCTTCCTTGTTTTTCTCCACCCCTTTAAGGAGCATTTGAATTTGTTTCACTATCATTCTTCTGAATTCCTTCTCAGTCAAATCCAAAACCTACTCATTCTTTTCTTTGGAGACTTTGGCTGTCTTTAGCTCATTTGTCTCAGTTTTGGGGCATGTTTTGAGAGCTTTTGTTGTGTTTTGTGTGTCATTTCCAGTAGTTATATGGGTTTTTTAAATGCTTAAATGGATGTTTGTTGCCGTGTTATTGAGCTTACTAGGTATCTCCTGGTCGATATCATCAGGAGGTAGGTTTCCCTTTTTGCATGTAATGCAAATCAGCTGTTTTTGGCTCTGTCTCAATGGTGGAATATTATAGGGTATGCTTGTAGCTTGGCTATATGGCCATGATTGCTGTTTCTTCTTGGGTAATGTAGGGAGAAAAATCTCCCACCTCCAGGGAAAATGTGAGGTCAAAAGGCCCAAAAGTAGAAGCAATATAAAAGCAGACACAAAATCACCACTTTGAAACAAAAACAAAACTGTGGCCGACTCTCCAGTCGGCTTGCTACACAGGTAGTATGTGTGTACCGTAGAATCCTCCAGCAGTGGGTAGGGGTGTCTTCTTGCTTAGGCCTCCTCTATTCACCACCTTAGAAGTGCACAGATAGGTATTGAGAAGTTAATGGGAGAAAGAGTGTCTTCTAATTTTGTCTCTGAAGGTCAGTTACGTATCTGCTTATGCACAGAATAATTCTTGAGATAATTGCCTCATTTTATGTTGTGGTTTTACAGATTGTTCTTATGGTTTGTCTGTCAGGCCTGATAGGTCTGCATTTTCTTGCTCGATAGGCCAGAGTAAAGGGTACTGCACAAGTTAATTTTAGGACTGTGACCCCGAGGCTGACGTCATAAGCAGCTGTCAAGCTCTTTCTCTCTGTGTCGTGGAAAAACTGTGGGGTCAGCACTGGATAACTGAAGGTATCCAGGCCAGATAAAGAAGGAGCAACAGGGAAGAGGAGGAAAAAATGTGTAGAATCCCCTGCACCTCCTTTTGCACATGTCACTATACTGCTTTTAACACCAGTTCCCTGTGCTGGTCTGGCTATAGCCTCGCCCTCTGAACTCCGCCTGTGCAGGGTGGCTGCAGAGGGAGTCCTGTCTTGAGCTATTCCTAACTTGCAGTATTTTCCTTTATATCATAATTTTTTCACTTGTGCGTGCGGATAACCGATGCCCTGGACCTTTGCTAGAGCCAGAGCTCTGGTGTTGTTCCATGAGTGCAGATTCTCTGAGTTTTCAATCCCTCCCTCTGGAGGCTTTCCTACCTGGCTCTCTGCTGCCACCAAAACCATTACTCTCTCAGCTTGCTTGTTCTTGTAGTAGCCAGTCATACTGCAATTTTTCTTTTTGGTTTTTCCTGATGTTCTTTCTATAAAGATGTATCTTCTGTCACGCTTCCTGTTCTAGTCTGGTCTGCTTGTCTTTGCTAGTGGGGATGTTCCACCTCAGAAGGTTCTGAATGGGATTCAGGAGTTCACCTAAGGTCCTATACTCTGCAAAGGCTTTTCAAGAAGCCTATTTCACTGGGCAAGTTCTAGACCCCTTTTAGATATTCCAATAAGTTATAGGGTCAAGATGGGCTTACAAGTTTTCTGTATTCATGTTTGCCGACATTCCTTTCTATTCTACTCAACTCTCTATTTTTACAATAGTAGGCAAGGGAAACCAATATTCATAAGACAGTCAAGCATCTTAGTATTGTTTCCCCTCTTCCAACTATGCCTTGATCCCTGTATCACAGAGCCCTGTTCCAAGTTTTGCATGCATCACTGTTTACCTCTGTCCCACTTAGCCCATGCAAACTTGTCTCAGTGTTCCCCTGTCTACCTTGTGCTTCCACCTCCTCCCCCTTCTTATATTGCCCTTTCCAACATCCCAAATATGATGTGTTTTCCCTTACCCTGTACTCTACCATCGCCTCCCTCCACCTCCTTCTAAGCCCCCACCCAGGCCCACCATTGTGGCTACCTTATATTCCATTAACTTTTCCCTCCATTTGAGTAAGTTCTGTTTTATCCTGTATTCTACCTGACCTTCTCACCACCTGGATCTGTGTTCCTCTGTGTTTTCCTTCTTTCACATTGTAATTGTTTTGATCATTGACTGACCTCACAGATCCTCTGAGTTTGTTCTTTTAGTTTTATTCTGTTCTTGACTCTTCCATTTGTTGATTAAGTTCTGAGTGATTCTGCTACGTACATCAATCCCTGGATGTTGTCTGTTCTTGTTGGTTTTCATTCCACAGAACTCCCTTTAGGATGTTTTGTAGCGCAGGGTTGGCTTTAGCAAAATCCCTTAACTTCTGTTTAATCCTGAATTTTTTCATTGCACCATCGTACTTGAGTGACAGCTTGGCTGGGTAGAGGATTCTTGGTTGGTAGATTTTTACTTGCAGTGTCTTATGTGTCCCTCATTACCTTCTTGCCTGGATGGTTTCTGTGAGAGATACAAGCTTAATCTGATTTGCTGGAATTTATGTTACATTTCTGTTTTCCCTAGCTGCTTTCAGTATTCTGTCTTTATCTTTGATTATGGAGAGCTTGATTATTATATGTCTTGGTGATTTTATTTTAAGGTCAATCCTTCCTGGATTTTGTTAAGCTACTTGAATGCTTATCTTTTCACTTTTCAGGATGTTAGGGAAGTTTTTTTCCACCAGCTCTTCAACTATCTCTTCTATTGATTTGTGTGAATCTTCCTTTTCCACAATGCTGTTAATTGTTAAGTAATTCCTCCTTATGTTATCCAACATTTATTTTAGAACTTCTTCGGATTTTTTTTTTATCCTTTTTCATGCTTGCTCTTCTATCTTAGTAGTATTTACAGGTTTATATGTAAACTCACTATTTCTGGTGTTCATCTCTTCCATTCTACTCCTTTTCCCTTTCAGTGTATTGTCCATATCTGATATTATATTATTAATTGTTTTACGTGTTTGTGTAGAGTTTGAATAGTTTCCAGTGCTGTGTCTCTCTTATTTGATTGTTCCTGTAGAGCTTTCCTGACTTCTTCCTTATGTTTCTCAACTCTTATTGCAATGTGTTTTGTAAATTTTATAATCATTTTTCTGAATTCTTTCTCACACGTTTCTTTCCAGTATGGAGGTAAGGTTTACCTGCAGTTCATTTGTCTTAGTCACTTTACCTTATTTCTGGACATGTGCTGATATGGTCATCAGTTTCTGTTTCTTTGGCATATACAGTAGTTATCTGTGGCTTTAATTTTAGATGAGTGTACATTTTGGTATTTTTTAGTTTTTTTATTGCCTCCAGGTAGATGGTATCATGAGATGGGCTTCCATTTTCACTCTTCTTCCTGAGAAATTTCAAGGTAGAACTGTTGATAGTTATCACGTAACTCAGGATTTAATTTTCGGCCTTTTTCCTTTTTTTCTGCCTGTTCTCTCTACAACCCCCTTTCAATCATTTTTTTCTAGTGATAACCAGTTCAGGGCTGGATGTGGCTGTTTTGCCCTGCTGTTTGGTTTTAAGTGGAAACTGTCCCTTTGAATTTTGAGACGTAATTAACATACGTAATGGAACCCTCAGGTGTGGGGGTGGGGTTTCCACACACTCAGACA